>NC_089205.1:30518329-30585829 GCF_963930695.1 Labrus bergylta
GCTTTGAGAGACTCTTGCAGTCTAGAGAGAGAGAAACGAGACGGGAGAGAGGAGAGCGCAACTGAAGTTGAGAAATGAACGACTCTTTTCAGTAAGTGATTCAGTTCAGTCCGTTCACCCAGATGATTCGTTCGTTTTGAACGAATCGTTCACGAACGACACATCACTATTATTAGCCACATCTGCAGGAATAATATTGAACAAGGTAGCTACAACTCCTAATAATAGATGCCAGTCTTAAACATTATTTTTTCTAATACTGAAAGTTTTTGGTGTGAAGCTGACACTGTCCACAGACTCCATGACTTCACAGGGTTCAATAGAAAACAAATGTCTTATCATAAATACTAAATAATTATTTTTCAATTGTCATGTTCACCTCATCGCTGTTGACATCAGTAAATATAAAACACAGACATTCCTCTTTTTGTCAGAACAGTAACATGAACTATATGCTTTGTAATATTGATTTTTTCTGGATGTCTCATATATTTATTTACAGTCTGTGGTCTAACAGTAGTTTTATCAACAACAACAAAAAGAAAAAAGATGCCAAAGCTCTCGTCTTTTATCGTTTAAAACAGACTTCTTATCCTTAAACATGTTCTTACACCCACGTAATGATTTGTAACACAATGTGAGAATTTAAATGTAAAGATTAGCCTCAAAATGTTTCTTACATATTATGATAAAACTTTGTTAATGTATTGCTCTGCTAACCCTGACAAAGTCTAACTGCTTTGACAAATAACTAATAAACATAGTTGTATATTCAACAAAGTGTAGTTTTAAGACTTTAATTAAATATTTGGGTTGAAGATAATTCATTTTAACTGTGTTGTAGAAAAGTTAAATGTTAACTTATTGTTTATAGAGTTTTCTCAGGACAAGCAGGAAAGCCGTAGGGGATGATAGCAGCCGTAGCCGTTAGCTATGCTGTGAAATGGAACGTCGAACTGAATGGGCGGAGTTAAGTCCCGCCTTAACGCTGTTGCTAGGTTGAGACCCCATTGAGACTGCAATTCCAATATGGATGCAGCAGTCGATTAGACTCATTTGATACCTCCGTAACAGACGGGTCAGTGTTTGTCCAGTAATATTTACAGTCTATGGTTTAGACCAGCTGACCTTCAGACTGACAGATGAACCACATGTTGAGTTCTACCAGTTTATATTAAATATCCAGTGTCTCCTTCTGTTCCAGCTGCTGGAGGAGAACATCGTCACCTTTGTGAAGAACAAGCTGAAGAGAGTCCAGAGGGTTCTGAGTCCAGATTACCCAGAATGCTTAGAGAGTCAGAGTGAGGATGAAGAGCAGGGTAGAAGCTGTAAAGAGGATTTTTTGAAGATCACTCTCCACTTCCTGAGGAGAATGAAGCAGGAGGAGCTGGCTGCCCGTCTGCAGAGCAGTAAGAACATTTTAACAGATTTAGCATTTTAGAAAAAGGACGAAGAGGTTTAAAGTTAAAAAACTCAGATAGTCATGTGATCTATATCAGGATCTGTTCATTGATTTCAGTTCTTTCTTTATTCAGGAACGTTTGGTGCAGTATGCCAACAAAAACTGAAATCTAACCTGAAGGAGAAGTTCCAGTGTGTGTTTGAGGGGATTGCTAAAGCAGGAAACCCAACCCTTCTGAACCAGATCTACACAGAGCTCTACATCACAGAGGGAGGGACTGGAGAGGTCAATGATGAACACGAGGTCAGACAGATTGAAACAGCATCCAGGAAACCAGACAGACCAGAAACAACCATCAGACAAGAAGACATCTTTAAAGCCTCACCTGGAAGAGATGAACCAATCAGAAGAGTGATGACAAAGGGAGTGGCTGGCATCGGGAAAACAGTCTTAACACAGAAGTTCACTCTGGACTGGGCTGAAGACAAAGCCAACCAGGACATACAGTTCACATTTCCATTAACTTTTAGAGAGCTGAATGTGCTGAAAGAGAAAAAGTTCAGCTTGGTGGAACTTGTTCATCACTTCTTTCCTGAAACCAAAGAAGCAGGAATCTGCAGGTTTGAAGAGTTCCAGGTTGTGTTCATCTTTGACGGTCTGGATGAGTGTCGACTTCCTCTGGACTTTAAAAACAACCAGACCCTGACTGATGTCACAGAGTCCACCTCAGTGGATGTGCTGCTGACAAACCTCATCAGGGGGAAACTGCTTCCCTCTGCTCGCCTCTGGATAACCACACGACCTGCAGCAGCCAATCAGATCCCTCCTGAGTGTGTTGACATGGTGACAGAGGTCAGAGGGTTCACTGACCCACAGAAGGAAGACTACTTCAGGAAGAGATTCAGAGATGAGGAGCAGGCCAACAGAATCATCTTCCACATCAAGACATCCAGAAGCCTCCACATCATGTGCCACATCCCAGTCTTCTGCTGGATCACTGCTACAGTTCTGGAGGATGTGCTGAAGACCAGAGAGGGAGGAGAGCTGCCCAAGACCCTGACTGAGATGTACATCCACTTCCTGGTGGTTCAGTCCAAACTGAAGAACATCAAGTATGATGGAGGAGCTGAGACAGACCCACACTGGAGTCCAGAGAGCAGGAAGATGATTGAGTCTCTGGGAAAACTGGCTTTTGAGCAGCTGCAGAAAGGAAACCTGATCTTCTATGACTCAGACCTGACAGAGTGTGGCATCGATATCAGAGCAGCCTCAGTGTACTCAGGAGTGTTCACACAGATCTTTAAAGAGGAGAGAGGACTATACCAGGACAAGGTGTTCTGCTTCATCCATCTGAGTGTTCAGGAGTTTCTGGCTGCTCTTCATGTCCATCTGACCTTCATCAACTCTGGAGTCAATCTGATGTCAGAAGAACAAACAACATCCAGGTCTGAAGTATCAAGAGAAAAACCTGACCCAACACTTTTCTATCTGAGTGCCGTGGACCAGGCCTTAAAGAGTTCAAATGGACACCTGGACTTGTTCCTCCGCTTCCTCCTCGGTCTTTCTCTAGAGACCAATCAGAATCACATACAAGGTCTGCTGACACACACAGGAAGTGGCTCACAGACCAATCAGAAAACAGTCGAGTACATCAAGAAGAAGATCAGTGAGGATCTGTCTGCAGAGAAAAGCATCAATCTGTTCCACTGTCTGAATGAACTGAATGATCGTTCTCTAGTGGAGGAGATCCAACAGTCCCTGAGATCAGGACGTCTCTCCACAGATAAACTGTCTCCTGCTCAGTGGTCAGCTCTGGTCTTCATCTTACTGTCATCAGAAAAAGATCTGGACGTGTTTGACCTGAAGAAATACTCTGCTTCAGAGGAGGCTCTTCTGAGGCTGCTGCCTGTGATCAAAGCTTCAAACAAAGCTCTGTATGTGTCCACATAACTATCCAGGTTTAATGTAGTTCTCTTTATTCAGAAATAACAACTATTGTTTTTAATTGCTTTCATTTGTGTTCTTCTGAATCCTTTTCAGGCTGAGTGTCTGTAACCTCTCAGAGAGAAGCTGTGAAGCTCTGTCCTCAGTCCTCAGCTCCCAGTCCTCTAGTCTGAGAGAGCTGGACCTGAGCAACAACAACCTGCAGGATTCAGGAGTGAAGCTGCTGTGTAGTGGTTTAGAGACTCTGCACTGTACACTGGAAACTCTCAGGTCAGGACTTGTTCATGCAAATGTTCACCTTATCAGCTTGCATGTACTTACTGTTCATTTGATATTTTGATTGACTAACCAAACAACTTCTTTTCAGGCTGAGTGGCTGTAACTTCTCAGAGAGAAGCTGTGAAGCTCTGTCCTCAGTCCTCAGCTCCCAGTCCTCTACTCTGAGAGAGCTGGACCTGAGCAACAGCAACCTGCAGGATTCAGGAGTGAAGCTGCTGTCCTCTGGATTAAAGAGTCCTCTCTGTAGACTGGACACTCTCAGGTTAGTGTGCAGCTCTAAGATCATGTTTTCTCAGGTCACACTGGCAATCTGTACCATGCCGTACCTAAGCATGATTGGCCCCCTCACTGCGCCATTCACACGCTGGCCGGCACGGCCCGCGGTCACACTACACAGGACTATCTTTCACAATTAACTCTTGTACATCATGTCGTAATATGCTACACGACATGAGAGAGAGAGAGAGACAGAGAGAGAGAGAGAGAGAGAGAGAGAGAGAGAGAGACAGAGAGAGAGAGAGACGTGCAGTCGAGTACGCGTCTGCACATCGGAGATCAACATAGAGAGCATGACAGCTACTTTACTGACTTTGCGGCTGGAATAAAGAATGTGAAATATGAAGTTGTGTGTGTGTGTGTGTGTGTGTGTGTGTGTGTGTGTGTGTGTGTGTGTGTGTGTGTGTGTGTGTGTGTGTGTGTGTGTGTGTGTGTGTGTGTAGTCTGTCAGGTTGTCTGATCACAGAAGAAGGTTGTGCGTCTCTGGCCTCAGCTCTAAGCTCCTCCTCCCACCTGAGAGAGCTGGACCTGAGCTACAATCATCCAGGAGAACGAGGAGAGAAGCTGCTGGCTGCTGGACTGGAGGATCCACACTGCAGACTGGAGACACTGAGGTACAGACAGACACACAGAAGCTGTCTCACTGTTTCTGAATGATGAACTCTGCTTCTTGTCTGATGCTGGATTTAAATCTAGATGTATAAAGTAGCTTCTGATCTGGTTTCTTCCTCCAGGTTGGACCATGGTGGACTGCACAGACTGAAACCTGGTCCGAGGAAGTGTGAGTGTGTTTTCATTTCTCCTCATCAGAACACAGCAGCACATGTTGGATGAGGGCTGGAAGTAACACAAAGTGATGATAAAAGTGAGGGTGATGGAAACTCATGAGAGTTGAAATATTAAATAATGAAAAATGTCAAGTGAAATAAAAATGATGAGTGATTAGAAAATCACCATTCATCACAGAAATTCAACAGAAATGTTTACAACATGCAGATTTTGTGACTTTGACATTTATGGTTTTGATGTTGGCTGCTGGCCGGCTGCTCCTGGTCGAGCTCATGGAAACATTTTCAACTTTAAAAACAGCAGAAATAATTTTTGATTTTATGTTCATTTTCATAAACATGTAAATATGCAGTCTTCTGGCTGTGCAGACAGTAAAGGTCAAAGGTCGAGCAGTTCCATGGATGGATCAGTTCTTCTTTTAAACTGGAAGTCACAAAAAGTGCGTGCTGTAAAAATACATTTCTGTTGGACGTGATGAGTTTTCATCTCCTCCTTTCTTATCATTACTCTCTGTGACTTCCACCCTCGAGGCTCCTTTCCTTCAATGACAACAGAAACAGTTTGTGTTGACAACCATCAATGATGAATTAAAGACAATTACAGATTACATTTGGCTCTATTTTCATCAAATCATTTGGATCAAATCCACCTGAACTTCATGAAATGTCTATGTTTGTATTTGTTGACAGGACTCGTCACTTTTGAACTCAAGTTAAAGAAATTAGTTTCTGTTTTTGTCTCTGATTGAAAGATTTTAGAATTCAGATCAAAACACACAAAGTGAACACAGTGATCCAACTCCAACATATCTGACATTAGAGTCCATGAAGATCAATAATAAATATGTGTTTAGAGTTGGTCAATATTTCAAGCTACAACACATCCAGTAAAATGTACAAAGTTTATTGTTGTTATTGACATCGTCTCCCAAAGTCCTATGGAGACAGTTTGATCCCCCAGCCATAGACACAAGGATTGATGAGCACACAGATGATTCAGGGTGTGACTACATCACATTGTGTGTGACAGTGAAAGTGGAAATGAGGCTCCTGTTTGTGCTGAATGTGACCTCTGAGGACAGAACAGTTGGAGACAGCAGATGGTTCACAGCTTCTTTGTGCTGCACTTTGATTAGTCAGACTTTATTCACTGCATGTGTTTGTTGATTTGGATCTTCATTCATCCTGACTGCCATGGTAACTACATTTGAACTAGATTAGAAGTGGATTATTACATTTCAGTGCCAAACATCATTCAGTGCAGAATATGAACTGTAAGTTTGATTGACTCTCAGTAAGTGTCAGTAAAGTTGTTGATGAATGAACAGATGATAACCTGCAGCTGTGTTGTTGTTCTCTCCATCAGACGCCTGTGAGCTGGAACTGGACACAAACACAGTGAGCAGAGACCTGAAACTGTCTGACAACAACAGGAAGGTGACACATGTGGAGGAGCTTCAGTCATATCCTGATCATCCAGACAGATTTGACATCTGGCCTCAGCTGCTGTGTAGGACTGGTCTGACTGGTCGCTGTTACTGGGAGGTCGAGTGGAGAGGAGATGTTTCTGTATCAGTGAGTTACAGAGGAATCAGAAGGAGAGGAAACAGTGATGAATGTTTGTTTGGATTTAATGATCAGTCCTGGAGTCTGTTCTGCTCTGATGGAGGTTACTCTGTCTGGCACAATGACAGAAGAACAAACATCTCCTCCCCCTTCTCCTCCTACTTCTCCTCCTCCTCTGTCTCTCACAGAGTAGCAGTGTATGTGGACTGTCCTGCTAGCTCTCTGTCCTTCTACAGAGTCTCCTCTGACACACTGATCCACCTCCACACCTTCAACACCACATTCACTGAACCTCTCTATCCTGGGTTTAGGATCAGGTCTCGTGGTTCTTCAGTGTCTCTGTGTCATTTGTCAGTCTGAGAAACTCTGCTGACTGAAGATCAGCTGACTCTGTTCACTCTGTTTCAAACTAAAGAATTATTCTGATTTCATCACTTTGATTTGAAATATTTAATCACGCTCTTCTTTCAACACCAGTTACACATATAATCAACTTATCCATCAGAACTAATAATTCCCACTGGAATTGAAAACAGCAATTATAACCCCAATTCCTAAAGCTGGAGACCCTGACCGGATCTTTAACTACAGACCAATTTCAATCTTACTCACATTCTCAAAGGTTCTTGAAAAAACTGTTGCCAAACAACTTACAGAATACCTTGAAAGTAGTAACCTTCTGCACCTCAAACATTTTGGTTTTAGTAATCATCTCATCTTAAACTATGATAAATCTGTCTGTGTTTTCTCAATAAAAGTATAGAAAGAGACAAAAGAGGTTCATGAGTTAAAATGTTTAGGTATTATTTTAGATTCTCAGTTGAAGTTTCACAAACTGGAACAAGTTATGAAACTGTCAAAAGAAATGTAAACTGTTTTTGTTTAGTCAGAAACATAGACCGCTTAAAGCAGCACAGCAGTTTATGCACGCCATGATTTTTGCTCATTTATTTAAACTGTATAACTGTTTGGGGACAGGCCAACCAAACAACCATTACACCTATCAGGTCATTATATAAACATGCTCTGAAAGTAAAGGATCAGAAATCAGTCAGAAGGCACCGTCACATCGCTCTAAACAAACACAACATACTGAGTTTTGACAGTTTTGTAAACTTTTCTTTTTTAAATCTGATTTTTAAATGTGAAAACGTCTTTGCTCCAGAAACTGTCGGCTTGTAAACAAACCGAACACCGAAACACAGAACTACATTTGGTCAGTCATCTTTTTCAGTAAGGGGAACACACCCGAGTTACACATCATCTGAAATTTAAAAGAACTGACAGAGCTCAAGGTTTTTAAGACACAAGTAAAACAGAGGCTGAAACTGATGCAAGTTTGTGAGCATTGAACGTTTCCTCTTAGAATAATCGTTTTACTGTTTGGTCTCATTTAGTCTCTTGTTTGTATTGTGCTTATAATGTTTCTTTATTTGTATAGCATCACAGCTTCTGTAATTCTGTTTTAATCCTTAAAGCCGAGACAGGGACAGGAGTAGCAATTAGCCACGGACAGAAACTTGTATGCATGGCGTCTACTTTGTATTTAACATGTGCACCAATGTTTACTGCATGTGTTAAATATAAATAAATGTAACCTGCAATCCTCAGTGATATGTAACATCTTAAAGAATAAACACTTCTTTTATATTTGAATGATACTGTAATTGTACTCTTATTGTCTATTTTATATTTGTTGGAGAAAATTGTCCAGTTGTTTAATCCTGGTTTGGGACTGAAAACCTTCTGATGTGGAGTTTGAGATTTTATTTTGTGCACAGGTAAGTGATGTGTGATTTATCTAAAGCTCCACAGTGTCTCAAACTCACTTTTACAAACACTTTCTCCTACTTAGTAAGTGAATATCACAAAAAACTGGGAATTCATTCCTTACCAAGAAATGTCTTCACAGCTGTGTTCATGAAGGTTTCTTATAACACGTATAAAAAGATTTAAATTAAACTCCTGCAGGAAAATCTGTGAGAGCGTTTCAAAGTCGGGGTACCCAGAACCTTATTTGTGAACGTTAACCTCTGCCTTAGGTAGCCTGTGAAGAATCAAACTAACTTTGTTTTGTACAAAATCCACTCATTGGAGGAAAAACAGCCACGCCCACTTTTACATTAAAATAAGTTGTATTTGTGGATTTCAGACTCTACATCAGTGGTTTCCAAAGTGGGGGTTGGGACTCCTATCGGGATCATGAGACACTGAGAGGGGGGTCGCGAGATGCCTTCCATAACAACATTAACATCAAAACTGATTTAAAATTGCATATTTTATCCATTATTGTGAAATAAAATGAAAAACAAGTAGTATGATTTTAAATATAAGTACTGTCGTTCAGTCAGATTTATATTGAAATGAGAGTGATGTTTAAATAAATCCTTTTTTGTTAGAGAAAACAGGATCTCATGACTTGGTCAAGCAACAAGTGCTTTCCAAAATGCTTTTCTACACAAGCTGTCTATTACTGTGAAGTTTTAAACAACAGTAAGTGATCTTGAAGAAGATAGAGAGCAGTTACCCTCTGTGTGTGTAACTGAATAATGTTCTGAGACATCAAGTCTTGTTAGTCTGTTGATATAACAGTACTAAGTGGATTTGTACAATTTTACTCAGGCATTACTATTTTAAAAACAAGTTATACCTTACTTATAATCTATCTTCTTTTTGTCATGAAACTGGGTGGCCTTAAATGTTTAGAACAGATTTTATTACAGTTTCTTAGGGATGGGACGCAGTTCTGTTAAAGTGACACAAAATCAGCGTCTTCACAATGTGCTGTCTGATCTCAGCTGTTCTGATGCCGTAGATGATTGGGTTGAAACAGCTCGGGAACAGCACATACATGGTGCTGATAAAAACACGAACAGCTGCAGGAAGAGCGTTTCTGATCCGATACGACAGGAATGCAACAAGGGCGATGGTCAGGCTGACAGTGATGACCACGATGTGAGTGATACAGGTGTGAAGGGCTTTGACACCTGACTTTCCAGAAGTCAGCACAGAGCTGAATATGATGACATAAGAGGCAGTGATAAAAACAAAGTCAGCCACAGGGTTAAGGAACACCGTCAGTAACCCAGTCAGGTTGTTCATGCTGGTACTTCCACAGGCCAGCTCCACCAAGGCCATGTGCTCACAGAAACAGTGGTTCATCACATTTCCAGCACAGAATGACAAAGTTCCTGCCAGACTGACAAACAGTGTGACCAGGAGGAAGTTTCTTATCACAAGTGGGATGATAAACTTTAAGAACCCTGGTAAAGCCATGTGTTCATGGTAGTAGAGGGGAGTGCAGATGGCAAAGTATCGGTCCAGGGCCATCCAAACCAGCAGCGAGGACTGAAAAGATGCAACAAAATGAATAAAATGCATCTGAACCAGGCAGCCAATCAGAGAGATTCCCCTCCAGTCAAACAGGAAGTTCAGCAGCATGTTGGGAACGAAGAACAGTGGAAGGCTCAGATCCACGCAGGCCATGCCGGCGATGAGGATGTACATCGGTGAGTGGAGGCTTCTCTGTGATATGATGACGTACAGCAGCAGGGAGTTAGCCAACAGTGACAGGACGAACATGATGAAGAAAGGGAAGAAGAGGACCGGCCTCAGGGCACCAAGTTCATTAAAACTGTTGAGGATGAAATATTTGTGAGAGGAGATGTTCTCCATTTGCGTTTGAGTTCAGTCAGCCTGGAAACATAAACTCCAAATCAAATGCGTGGTTAACTTCTATATAACAGCAGGGCGTGTTTCTGAAAGAAATGCTTGAAATGAATGCCAAATAAATTCAGATATGATTGTCCTGTAAACAAAGAAGAAGCCCACAACCTAAATGAAATCACTGCACAGAGCCCATTGCTCTATCTGATCAAACACTAAAATAAATCCAGCACAGCCCGTCATCTAATTCAGTTATTCAACTCATCATATCATTCATGTTATCTCACCATGAATACAGATTTTTATGGAGAGGAGTTCATGATCTGTAATGTTTACCCAACGATCACATTCAAACTTCTGAATGTGTGAACAGTTTGATCAGTCAGAGAATTAAAACACGAAGTATCACTTTAAGTATATAATATTCAAAATAAGTTTCAGGCTTTGTGAGAGCAGAGAAGCAGCAGTAATTATATTTGACCTGCACAGTTTATCAAGGCACACAGCTTACATTATGAGGCTCTGTTTTATGTGTTTTTTGGAGGTACGTAGATATATCGCACGTTTTCTTTTTACCTGTCAAAAAAAAAAAGCTGAAGGAATTGACTTCAAATTTGCCAAAAGGTTCACTTCAATTCAAACTCATCGACACTCGCTATATATCCAATATAGAGAGAGAGAAGCAACCGGGGGAACACCTGTGAATGAGTCGTGGAGATAAAAACATTACAAGCCCTCACCAGGTAAACGTGATGTTCTCACTTTATGCCCGTCAGCAGTTTGTAGTGGAGGGATTCCCTCTCTGTTGTCCTATCCTAAAGTTCTGCCTTTCTTAGTCCAGAGTCTAAGAACAGAGAGGTTCAGGTGTTCTTCTACGGCAATCCAAAATACAGCATCATGAAGCATATTTTTCAACATTTAACATGAAGTGGGTCCTCTCTTTGTGCCTGAGAACTTTCCAAAGGTTTATCAGGAAATACATACAAAAGAAAAATCAAATATTAACAAGAAGCACATCATCAAACAAATCTCACAAAGAGCAGAGGCGGCTCATTTCTCTGAAGAGAGAACTGAAAAACCTAAAAACATGATGGAATCCAAAGATTCTGTGTAAACAATATACAATTGTCAAACAATAATCAATCTAGTTGTCCAGTTGAGCTGAAGTTTTTTAGATGTATTTCTTTCCAGATTTAGACGGAACAATTCAAATCAGATCAAGAGAATCGCAGAGTAGGAAGAGAAAATGAAAAATCTATAAAACAATCTGAGGTGGAAGAATCATCAACACTGCTGATTCTGTGCGAATGCTAGATCAACTGGGAGAGCTGCAGACAGTTTGGATGTGTAGAGAGAAATCAGAGTTATACTAGGTGATGCTGTTTTGAAAGTTTGTTAACACATCCCATCTGGAGGTTTACGAGGTCTGCTGCTGACTCTCCTACATCTACCTGTCCCAGCTGAACACTGACTCGTCATTTTATCAGCCTCCATCTGCATCTTCATTGGCTGCAGAAACAAAAAGTCCCAATGTGTCATACAATCTAACAAAGAACTTTGTAGGGAAAACTTTGAGCTACAGTAAAAATGACTTAGTCACTGGAGGTGAAATTGATGTTAACTACCGTGAATCCTCAAATAGTAACCGACCATCCATGCAGTCAGTACCAGGTCTTTATATGGTAAATGGACTTCAGCTTGTTGAGTCTTCGGACTACTCAAAGCGCTTTTATACCGCAGGTCACACATACACATTCACACACTGATGGTAGAGGCTGCTGAGTAAAGAGTCCATCAGTATTAACTCATCCATACATACACATTCACACACTGATGGTAGAGGCCGCTGTGGGAAGAGTCCGTCAGTATTAACTCATCCATTCATACACATTCACACACTGATGGTAGAGGTCGCTGTGTAAAGAGTCCATCAGTATTAACTCATCCATTCATACACATTCACACACTGCCGACGAACCAGCGGGAGCAATCGGGTGTTAGGTGTCTTTCATGGGACACATCGGACATGTTGCTTTAGGGGCTGGGGATCAAACTCCCAACCTTCCAGTTGACGGTCGACTCTGCCACTGATCCACAGCCAGCCCTGCAGGCCATGGTATAAAATCTCTGGCTAAGAAGTTGAATTGTTCATATTTCTGTACACTGTGAATGTTTTAGCCTGATGAAAGAAAATACAGAAAATGTTCCCTACCTTCTGCCATCTGAAGTCTGTTATAATAAACAATCTGAACACATGAAACAGCTTTGTCACCTGCTTCCCTGTCTCTTTCCCAAGCTCACACCTTCTCTTGCTAAGTGACAGACGTGAGCTTCAGCTCGACCTGTTTACATTTGAAATCTGAGCTGAATCGTGACAGGTAAATCCTGACTCAGTGAAATATTTTTCATGTTGACCAATAACCAGAGAATCTTTAAGGGGACATTGTTGGCACATTGTTGATCAGGATTTTGTCGGATCGATGGTATCGGGCTCTTAGTTCATGTATTCTCTGTGTCCTCAGATCTGAGTTGGTAGGATTGCTCAAAAGATGTGTGCTTTGTCTCGCAGTGATGTTTGACATTGTTGCATTTAACAGTTGCGAGGATGTTTAAACATAGGAGGCATATGATGTATTGGACCTCAGCCATGCGTGCTGGACAAAGGACTCAGCCTATATCGCAGTTCTCAAGGCTGACTAGAGTTATTTTGGAGGGAACTATACAAAGGAGTCTTAGCCCAGCACCCCCAACAGCACCTAACAAATAGGTGTGAAAAGTGTGTGTGTATGGGGTGGGGGGTGTCTGAATTCTCTATCCTCGTTGGAGGAGGCCTGAGGTAAACCCACAGGCAGTCCCATTCCTTAAAAGCAATCGCCTCGCATTGCTCATTCTCTTCAAGTGTGGTGTGCCAACACCAGAGGATTCCCTCTCCCATATGATGGACTCCAGCATTTGAGGAGAAAAACCCTTTCCTCCTCTTGGCTTACATGAGTTAAACTCCAGAGCTGAGGTTGCTCAGTCTAGGTAACTCTTCACATGCTGAATTCAAGCATCAGAGGATTCAGCTGACTACGTCCATGGCTGATTGCGTCCAAAGAGCTTTGGGCGCAATCAGATGCTATCAGGTTCGAGTAAAAGGAAGAGTTTCTTTCCTTTGATTTTTCGGAAGACGTCATTGAATGCAACTGGATAGGAGCGATGAAGAAAGCCCACTGATCCCTGAATCCACAAGGACACATACAGAACTTGGCTCCTGCAACCAGAAAGACAATAGAGCATTGCTCTTGTCTCAAATCTGAATCCTGTTACCCTCCTCCTACATCTGCCACAAAGGAAACCCGCCTGAATAGTAACAGTTACTGAACTCAGCTCAGAGAGCATAAACTATTTCAAAAGGCAGCCACACGGCTTCCTTTGTTGTCCACCATTTTGTCACCATGTGACTAATAATATTAGTAATTAAGGCGAGACACGGCAAGCAAAAACATCCATTTTTTATGCACTGGTCAATTTTGAGATTTTGGGCTAGTTCACTCCACAATGAACATGTAATGCTTCTAACTACCATGAAGAAAATATCCAACTTAAACATTGATGTGTATATTTTAAAACATTTTGTCTGATCGCGGCGTTAGATTTCTCGTAAATTTGCCCGAATGTTAGCGTTCTAATGCAACATGCAGTATAACGGCTGTTCTCTGTTGCCCGTCATGACTGATATCTCTGTAAAGGGCTTTCTCTCCTGCACAACGCTATGTAACCCAAATAAGGACACTTCCTTTCTACCAGCAACCAATTGTGAAAGTTCAGAGGGGGGTTTAATGCTAAGAACGTAATTTTATTGGCTTGTGTTTGGTTTCTGACAAGGTGATGCGTTCAGACGCTTCCTTGTTTAGCTTTCCTGGGGACCTTTGAGGAATGAATGAAAATATCTTTGTGTAAATCAATGAAAAGAAAACAACAGTTGTCACTTGCAAGGGGATGTAAAAGGAAAAGTTGTGAAGCATTAACCCGTGAAATGTCCTCGGGAAGCGCATCATGAACGTAAGCTGTTGATGGGAAACCGGGGGGGGGGGGGGATTTAGATATAAAAGTGACGTGCATCCCACACAGCAGTGGCTGCTTGTTCATGTTGCGCAATTGAATGAGCTGCTTTGTGATTTAATTTGTCCGAATTGTGCTGGGTCAGGGATGAAAATAAATATAGATCCAGTCTGATTGTATTTTCTGATTTGACGTGATAAAAAGAGATATCCAAAATCCCCTCCGTAAATAACTGTGTTTTTAACATGTCAACAAAATGAAAGAATAATCTTGAACCTGGGTTTATCCAATGTTCAGATTTCTCAGCTGGAAATGTATGCAAATTAGTGCATATTTAATTAGATAATGCCTTATTTGCATATTTAAACATAACATTTCAGAAAACTTGTAATATTAAAAATATTTGCCTTGATATAAGAAATAAACTGGAGAAATTTCATGTTGATATCTGTGCGTTAGATTTTTTTTACCCTATTCACCTATAGTGTCTCGCCATAAGTTAATAATTTGAGACTAATTTTAGTGATATTTTGGTTATTTTTCCCTGGTTTCAGGGTGGTGCCCCGAGTCAATTAAACATAGTTCAATAACATTGTTACTTATAATAATAAATAATTAAATAAATGTAATTATTAATAATATAACCAAATTTGACTAGATTGTCAACAAATGGTGCCCCGTGTGAGGCCTTCAATAAAACCAGCTTTATTGCACTGTTAGTGCACAGTAATCCGAATTTTAATCCTAAAAGAGATTTTTCTTGAGGAAAAAATGATCTTTTCTTTTGAAGATTTACTTTTCTTGCTTGTTTATTCAAAGCAGACAGCAAGCTGTGGCTTAGTTTGTGTCATATGTTGTTGAACATAATGATGAAGCCAGGGCGACTTTCTCACTCTAGTTCGTTGCTTTAATCCAGAGTTTTATCCTTAAGAAATTCTTCGAACGAAATGTGTTTGTTTTGAACATTGCCTTCTCATTTCAAGCAAAGCAGCCATCAAGTTGTGTTTTAGTTGTGTTATTGTGTTGTTGTGTGCTCTTTGTTGTTTGAGACAACAATTTAGCCATTTTTCCAGTTGAGAGTGTAACCTCATCATTGATGCATAGCCAGCTGTCTGAGAGGTGTGAGTTCCTTCCTTCCTTTGAGGACTTCAGGTGTGAATCCCCTCTCGTAGATTCCAGGATAGACTGCAGTGATCAGTTGGGAAACTTAGATAAGATTTGCTCTTATGTTGATCTAGCTTTGTTTAGCTTAGCAGCTTTGTTAACAGTAATCCACTGTGGTTCTGTTTTGTCATGTATAATGTGTACCAAGACCCTAGTTGAGCTGGGAGCTGAGACTCCTTTTGGATCAGATGACGCAGCACTGCAAGAAACTGTTGCCGGTCTGACGTAACCTCTCCTTAGAGGAGATAGCCAACCTATATAGCTATTCAATTAACATTTGTGATAAGAAGTTAAAGGAGCTAGTTGATCTTGTCAACCACCGAGTCAGGACCACCCCTAACAAAGACATAATGTATGCAGAAGACATACATCAACCCTGGGCCAAGGCTCGCTGTGGCTCAGACAATCCATCCCTTCATGATGGAGTTGCTGGTCTTATCCACCTCCCTTTAGAGGTCAACTGTCTGAACTCCTACACCCTCAGCACATGCGAAGAAAAATTAAAGGAGTTGGTTGAGCATATAAATCATCCAACTGGGAAACCACAGTGCACAATTTCAGATGTTCTATGCCAACTTCTCCTCTTTTATCAGCTCAAATCATGTTTGCAGAATGAGAAACACCGGGCACAGCTAGCCCAGGTACAAGAAGAAAAACAGATCCTGCGGGATGACTTCGAAAGAATGTAGGATAAACTTAAGACCTTGCAGGACAAATGCAAGGCCCTGCAGGAGGAGAAGAAAACACAGCAGAAGCACTAGAAGCAGCAGGTTGACCGAACAGAAGAAACAAAGTGTCACCCGGAATTCAAGATGGACAGGTATGTACTGCAGCCCCCGGGCTGAACCAAGTCCCTGGAGGAGGGAGACAGACATGTTGCAAGACCTGGAGGGAAGGAGAATGGGCCGCCAAGTCGACCACGGCACAAGGGCATGCTCCTCCAATAACGACCCTGTAAATAGTCTGGGTGTTCGGGATAAATACCCTGCAACCTCCTGTCACCATGGTGCATTGTCTCTCTCCACCATCTTGTTTTCTCTCTCTCTCATCCCCCCCCCCCATACACACACACACACACACACACACACACACACACACACACACACACACACACACACACACACACACACACACACACACACACACACACATAACTACACTTGTACACCTCATTCACAAGTTTTGCTTGATAATGTTTGTTGGCTTAGATTAGTTTGTAATAGTTATTTGTTTGATTAAGTTCATTGATTTTGATTTGATGTTGCTTTGTTTAAATAAATTCTGTTATAATTTAAGAGAGCAGATGTTTGTGATTACTGGTGTATTTGCATTGTGATATAAGCTGGGTGCGAGGGCTTTGTGTACAGATTTCACACCTTCAATTTATTAAATACAGTTATTAATTATTAATAATATTAGTAATTAAGTAAATAATTTGAGACTGATTTTGTGATATTTTGGTTATTTTTCCCTGGTTTCGGGGTGGTGTCCCTGAGTCAATTAAACATAGTTTAATGACATTGTTATTTATATGAATAAATAATTAAATATAATTAATAATAATATAACCAAATTTGACTATATAAAACCCCAATAGTTTGAACTTGAACATGTGACAGTCCGTCATTTCTTGATGAAAATATCTGTCTGCTTTTCTAATTTCAGAGCACACCATGTCGACTTTTCCCATGACTCATTTTAGCTGTTTTTACAAATGCACTCCTGAAAAACGTCTAGAAAATTTCAGGCCTGCTTCCGGATATTCTCCTGATCTGGCTCTTCAGATATGCACCTCACAGCCAGATTCCCTATCAGACAGGAGGATGGGTGGGATGTGTCTTGAGGTAAGACATGATGTTAAAAAAACACATCGTAAGTAGTGGATGAAGCAACAGTCATCTATACTATGCTGTAATCAGAAGTATTGCCTTTGTATCAAGGTTGATACAAAGGTTGATGTTAATGAATACACTAACTCTCAGCCCTAGAGACTTTAGGAAAAAGAGAGGGTGGGGAACTCACCATATTGTGTTGACTAGCACTGTCGATACAACAACCGATACATTTCTTTTTGCAGACGTTTTAATAGTTTTGTAAAGAATTGGGGCCAGTTTGGACAAAGTTATACCATGAGAGCATCTTCACAATGTGCTGTCTTATCTCAGCTGTTCTCATGCCATAGATGATGGGGTTGAAACAGCTCGGAAAGAACAGATACATGATACTGATGAAAACCCGAATGGCTGCAGGGAGACCATTTCTGATCCGATAGGACAGGAATGCTATGAGTATGATGGATAGACTGACAGTGTTGACCACAATGTGGGTCACACAGGTGTGGAGAGCTTTGACCCTTGACTTTCCAGACCTCAGCACAGAGCTGAATATGATGATGTAGGAGACAGCGATAATGATGAAGTCTGCCACAGGGATAAGGAACACAGAGATCAACCCCACCAGACTGTTGACGATGGTGCTTCCACAGGCCAGCTCCACCAAGGCCATGTGCTCACAGAAACAGTGGTCTATCACATTTCTGAGACAGAATGGTAATAATCCTGCCAAACTTACTACAAGTGAGACCATGAAGACATTTCTGATCAGAAGAGGGATCACAAACTTGAGAAACCTGGGTAAAGCCATGTGTTCATGGTAGTAGAGTGGAGTGCAGATGGCAAAGTATCGGTCCAGGGCCATCCAAACCAACAACGTGGACTGAAAAGCTCCAAAAAAGTGAATGAAATACATCTGAACAAGGCAGCCAATCAGAGAGATTCCCCTCCAGTCAAACAGGAAGTTCAGCAGCATGTTGGGAACGAAGAACAGTGGAAGGCTCAGATCCACGCAGGCCATGCCGGCGATGAGGATGTACATCGGTGAGTGGAGGCTTCTCTGTGATATGATGACGTACAGCAGCAGGGAGTTAGCCAACAGTGACAGGACGAACATGATGAAGAAAGGGAAGAAGAGGACCGGCCTCAGGGCACCAAGTTCATTAAAACTGTTGAGGATGAAATATTTGTGAAAAGACTCATTTCCTCTTAGTGGCTCCATCCTCCCTCTTCTTGAAACTGACTTGTGCAGGTTTGAATTTGATCGTCCTGAAAACAGAGAAACATTGAAAAGTTATTTCACATCTCCATAGCTGCTGAGTCGTGTTTCTGTGAGCAAGGGCATAGGTTTGGATTCAACATTGGGGGGGACAAATTTTCAGCAGGGGGTTTGGGGGTTCCCCCCCAGAGAATTTTGAGCGTCAAACACTTCATTTCCTGCATTCTGGTGAATTTTTATGCAACAATTTGTGCCTTTTCTGAATTAATTCATAGCGGAAATTTCTTTACTATGTATAGGAAATTATAATTATTTTTGAATTACTATTAATTATTCAACTGTATTGTTCATAACTTTTTGCATATTCAAAACATTACAGGTGTTTTGGGATGTTTTTTTAGGAATCTTGTACATCTCAAATCAAATCTATTCGAGAATGACACCTTGTTATAGCCTTAGTATCCAAAATTTAAAACTACATAAAAGCCGTTGTTATGGCTGACTAATCTATCACTCACTATTTGGAAAAAATGCGGTCGGATATTGTCCGTGTTTATTGCACTTAAAATCAATTGATAGGCAGGCTATATAAAGAATAATATCATCAAGGCATGTAGATTTATAGCCTGCTGTTTTTATTAAAATGTTGGCAGGCAGAGGACAGAACAATTACACAATGAATAAAGCAATAACGTAACACTGCCAAACATCACAATGACAGCGGACTTTAGGGACGTCTGTTCTGTGTTGTTTAACACTTAACCCTTAATCAACAGCCTAAATCATGGTTAAAAGTTAAATGAGTGATAACTTAAACAATGTTATTTAGTTATGTTGGTTCAGAAGCTCTCTGTGTTCAGAAGCTCTCTGTCCGACTGCGCGTCAGACAGTTCTCGCCTCCACGTTGTCCATTCATTACTGATAATTGGACACCTCGTCGGGCATTAACTCGTATACTTTGTGGTGTCACCTCTATACAGTTAATGGGACACTAATGCAAACACCAACCTGTTGCTCTTGCTTTGTCTTGTTACTGTCTGTGCGCGCGACCATAGACTGTATAAAGACCACGACTCCTAACCTGACCAGACCTGAACCATTGACCATGCGTGAACGAAAGTAACATGCCTGTGTGTGACTGTGCGGCAAGGTTAAGATGGTATGGTCCACTATAGGGGTGTCTGAAATGATTGGGAAATTTATTTACAGGTCAGAAGGATAGATAAATGTTTTGAGTCCCCCGAAATGTTTTTCATTACCTCTTTTTTTGACCTTTACATTTTTTTTTAATTTTTTTTTTGAGGGGGACTACCTTTTCCAAATATTGGGGGGGACACATCCCCTGCGTCCCCCCCCCGAAATCTACGCCTATGTCTGTGAGGGACATTGCTGCGCTGGCTTTCTACAAACTCTGAATAAGACATTCAAAGTTACAAACTAGAGTATGGAGTGGGGGACCTCTTCTGCCTTTACAGTGAGTTTATCACTTTGGATCATATTCCAGTTTCTCTCTCACAGTTTTGATGAAACCTAACATCACATCCACACGTGCGACTATGAGGTGGCACTCGTCATTGGACTACACTGACGGAAGCTGTTCCAGAATGTGTCTCGCAAACTGCTGGAGCTGATCACACACACAAATATCCGTCTCTCCTAACAGTCTGCAGTGACCACTACATTAACACAACCACCAATAACACCACCTTTCAGAGTAACCTTCATTTCAGGTCGGGTTCTGATGATGGCTACGTTCAACAATTTTGCGGTTTTTATGTGTTAACTTTCTTTGTAAGGATTCCATCCAGACCCTACACCCAGACCCTCCACCCAGACCATGCACCCAGACCCTCCACCCAGACCCTCCACCCAGACCCTCCACCCAGACCATGCACCCAGACCCTACACCCAGACCCTCCACCCAGACCCTCCACCCAGACCATGCACCCAGACCCTCCATCCAGACCCTCCATCCAGACCCTACACCCAGACCGTCCACCCAGACCCTCCAGCCAGACCCTCCAGCCAGACCATGCATACATTTACAAACAAACAACAGATGGATTTTGTCAGAGACAACAAAGAAAACAGTTGTAGCAGTGCTTGACAAAGATGAGCGCTGGCACCCTCATGTGGTCTCTTTGGACAATGACACACATGAGGGCCAGGCAAGATGTACAGTAATAGATAAAAAAAATATAACAAAGATATTCTAGGCTGCGCTGTACATCACATTTTAAGACTACATTCAGAAAGAGGTTGGTAGATTAAATTCTCATGTGTGCACGGAGGAGGTTAAACACTTGGTCATGATTCAGGAAAGGTATCGTGGTTTGAACTGAGTGGCAGAGTCGATCATCTGAAGCTCACTGCTGTTCATATCATAAGTCATTAAAAGCTATACGAGCCTTTGCGTCTGTCTTTATGGAGCAATCATCATCATGTATTAGTACTCGTTAATAACTCAGTAAATTATAGAATGACACTGAATCCTCACACACATCAGAGACAGAAAAATAATTCCTTTAACTGACCTCTGGTTTCCAGAGATGAAAGTATGGGGAGGGGGGGAGAAGGCCTTCAACAAACAGATGTGATTAAAGATATATAAGAAGAACACTTTATAGGGAGCTTTCTATAAACAGTCAGCGGTGAAACAATCTCTTCAGTATGTTCAAATGCTCATACAGATGGATTAGAAAATGATAACCCCTGCTTCGTAAGGCCATGCATTAAAACCACAATATATATATATAATATATAGAAATATAAGGCTAAAGATTAAATATATTTATATCCAAAAATGTAGCTTAGATTTAAAAGATATCAAAGTGTGCAGTGCCAAGGTGTCAGAGTGCAAATGTTCAAATGGTGTCTAAAGAAATCCGCTTTCAGCACTCAATCCTGCTGAGCTGTTTAACTATAACTAAAAGAAGTCATCAGAGTTACCTGTTCTATGTGTCAGCAGCTGATTCTCCTTCATCCATCCCTCTGTCTACCTGTCTCTGTTGAGCGCTGACTCAGCACTTTAATACCCTCTGTCTGATGCTGCTATTGGCTGCACAAAGTCCGAAACCACTGACTGAGAACCTCAATGAGCAGCACCATCAGAGCCCCTAAAAAACACCAACCAAGATGATTTTCGTCCTTTTTTTAAAACCACAGTTAAGATTGTTTACAAGTCCGGCAGGTGTGAAAGGTTAACCGCGTGCCAGCTTACAAGCTTTTCCCACAACTGAGTTATTCAACCCCAAAATGAACAAATCAATTGTTGAATTTTTACATTAATCGCCTTTATGAAGAGTTTCAGACTGCGCTGTGGTGCCCAGATGATCAGAGCTTGCACAGAGCTTGGTATTGGACCTAACCTAAAAACCTGTTGTGCTTATTTTGTTCAGTTACAAAGAGGCACCCAGGGTGTAAGTTAGCAACCAATGATTATCCCCTTTAATGTTTTTTGTTTGGGTCAATATTAGTTTGTTTGGTAGTAAACATTTTTCTAAGCCTTCTGAAAATTTCACAAGTGAGAAATACATATTGTTAAACATAGAGTCAGCAGCTAACACTAAAGTGAAGCTGCTCCATTGTCCCTTCTGGGCCTCCATACATGTGTGGTGGTGACTGTGTCTGCAGAGACTCTGTCCTCTGACTGGATTTTACTGTTCTGCTTTGTTCTGGCTGACTCTGGACATTTCTGGGTTTCTGGCCCAGAGACATGGTGAGTTTAGGAGTGGATACAATTCAGTGATTGGACGAGATTCAAAGCAGTGAATATGACGGACGTGGACGTAGCAGCAAAGAAGAGAAAATATAATCAGAGTGAGGAGAAACACCAAGAGGATAAAGCTTGTTCTAAAATGAGGGTGAACCTTGTGTTGTCTTTTACCCGTGGACGTGGAGTTGGTCTACTTCCTGTTGGACAGGAAGGTGACAAACACCGGCGGTTAGCTTCTGCTAGCGTGCGTTAGCTTGCAGTGTAGCTACAAGCAGTAAACGTACACACTACATCCTGCAGTTTGGGTGAGCTTCTGAGGGCGATGAGCCCAGGAGGAGGGGCCCACTTTGAATGTTGTGTTTACATTTCTGCATCGAAAAATGTTGCTGTTACTTTAAACATAGCACATCTTCAAAGTTATGACAACACCGCCCAAAGCTCATCTCTTTGGCGTGGACCATTCAAGCTTGGTCGGCAAATTCCGAAGACCGAGCCTTATTGATCATAAAAAGCTAAAGTTCTCTTAATCTGTGTTAAACCAGACACTTTGTGTTTATTCATAATAGATGTTGGCTGTAATTGTATGTTGTAGTTTTTAAGTATGTCCTCCAAACCAGCGTCTTCATGCTTTGAGAGTACAGCTCCTGAGGCCTCGTAGCTCCTGAAGGTCATGGTAGTGTTGTAGTCAGGGCCACTCGTGTAAATATACACAGAATGAGCGTGATCTAAAAACTCTTACTCACATCCAAATAATCAGTGAGTATGTTCTTCTTCTTCTCTCTAGTTCTTGACTAAAACAGCTTTTATACACAAGGGGAGGAGCCGGCCGTCCCGTCCATGTAAACACGGCTCTGACAACAACACAGCCAGCGGGACTCGAGCTTCTCCCTCATTGTAGACAGTCAGGACTCAGAGACACATTTACACAGGACAGACTTGATGTCTGATATATATATATATATTTGGAAAATGTTTCACATTCCTCCTTTTTTTTTTTTTTTTTTTAAATTTATTTTGGGCTTTTGTGCCTTTAATGGAGAGACAGACAGTACATGGAGCCGGAGACCAGGGAGGGAGGGTGGGGGGCGGCATGCGGGGGGAAGGCCACAGGCAGGTTGCGAGCCCGGGCCGCCCGCTTGAGACGACAGCCTCAATGCATGGGGCGCGCACCCTAACCATTGCACCACCAGCGCACCCCCACATTCTTCCTTTAAGGGCTGTCAGACTGGGGGGAAGTGCAGGAGGGGTACTTTTTCACAAAGGCCTTCAGGTAAAGAAGTTAAAAACTTTCTGAATAGATCATAAACATTACACCTCAGGTCATTGTCTGGTCCATGTAATGTGGACAGAGAGAGGGCACTGGGACTCAGATGAGAGGTTTCATCATGTTTACAGTATCAGTTCACATTAACGAGCCTCAGAGGAGCTCCTGTCCTCATCAGCAGATATTTCTATCTGCAGCTCCACACCAGGCCGACCCCAGAGACATCTGTGTGGACACTTGGACACCGTGGAGGCTGTAATCAGCTTCACAAACAGGATCATTAGCACTCTCCAGATCACAGGTAGCTATGGGAGGACTCTATGCTGTTGCCGCGGTTACTGCTAAAACAGAGATGTTTCAGGCTTTCACTGAAGTTGTTTATGCCCCTCAGTACAAACCAACATACAAATGTTTTCTTTGATGAACTCAAAGTTTTAAAAGTTAAGACTTGAGCAAAGTAAGACATTGAAGATATCAAGAGTTTAAATTTAAAAGGTGTTTAATCATTAAACTACAAAAAGTGTTAACTTCCTCTCCCCAGATCAACTTTTAGAATGACCACTCTGCTTTCAATCCTTTTCATTTATTTAATGTTACCAATAAAACATCAAACATTAACTTTCAATGTCAAAATAAGGTAGTGTTAATAACAGTTATGGTTTGGAAGATGTCTTCTTGTTGGTGCTTTCAGTGACAGTCAAGCATCCGGTGTTCAGGGCCGAGAAAAATCTATTACAGACATGAAATGATCGAACGCAGAGGTTTGTCTTTTCAGTTGCTGGTCAATCTGACAGAGGTGATTCTAACACAATGTGTCATATTAACCTGCGTTTAAAGCAGGAACAACCTGGATCACATTAGTTTCTCATTGTTATATTAAAGAACAGGTAAAAGACTTTACTCATTGTTATATTAAAGAACAGGTAAAAGACCTTACTCATTGTTATATTAAAGAACATGTTAAAGACCTTACTCATTGTTATATTAAAGAACATGTTAAAGACCTTACTCATTGTTATATTAAAGAACATGTTAAAGACCTTACTCATTGTTGTATAATGTTGGAAGTGTCTCAAGTTAACTTTTGTTATGAATTGGCACTGTACAAATATGGATTGATTGATTGATGGTGACTACCAGTGTAACCTTAAGTGTTGCTCACCTTTGTTATAATATTCCCATCACTAACGACAGAGAGACTGGAGCCCATCAAATATCTTTCATGTCTTTTTATTTAAACAGAATTCAGAGTTATGGATCAGAGTTGTAACCACATTTATAAGATGAACACCTAAAAAGACACATTTCTAGATCATACTTTTACATATCACGCGGATTTTGGATAATTTCAGTCCATACATGATGGGGTTGAAAAGTGGCGGGCATGTAAGAAAGTATAGAGATAATAATATTCTCAGTATATTCGGTACATTGTTCATATTATACCTGCTCTGTAATATTTCAAAACAAACACCAAAGGAGAAGTTGAGCAGAGAGGCGAGGTGAGGTGTGCAGGTGCTGACAGCTTTATGTCGGGTCTGTTTGGATCCAGAGAAACACACATGAAGGATCTTCATGTACGTGTACAGGATGATAAGCAAAGGAACATAGACAGAGAAGGAACTGACAACAAGGCCGTAAAGGTCATGGTGCCGTGTGTCAGAGCAGGCCAGTTTGACAATAGAGAAGCTGGGACAGTGCACTTTGTTTAAGATGTTTCCACACAGTCGTAAAGAAATTAATGCCACTAATGCGTAAATATTCAGTACAAACGAGAGAAACCAAATCAGAGCAATAACTATGATTACTCTGATGAAAGTCATATGCCTGTTATAGTGTAGGGGATAAAAAATAGCAAGGTATCTGTCATAAGATATGATGGCTAAATTAAAAAATTCAACTTTTCCATACGAGTAGACACAGAAGATCTGCAGGTAACAAACCGAGGCAGACACAGTGTGAACGTCTGAGAGAATTTGAACCAGGAGGAAAGGAAACAAACCTGTGCTACCAAACAGCTCATTTACAAACAGGCTGCACAGGAAGATGTACATGGGTTCATGAAGACTTCTGTTCATACAGATCACCACGATGAGAAATACATTGAAACTAATAATGAGGGTGTAAAAAAACAGGACAATCATAAAGTACAAATATTTCAAAGGACCGGTGTCAAAGTAAGCTATAAGAATGAAATATAAAACCTGTGTGGAGTTCATCATCATCCTCCTCCCGTTAACACGGACCGGTAATTGAGTTACAAACAACTATTAATGTAACTTAAAGTTTAAAGACCAAGCTGGAACAGATGTCGGTGTTAGAAAGACGTCATTGACATGCTCTGATACTCATCATGTGAAACTACCTACTTTAACAGTGGGTTCTTAGAAAACAATATTTTATAATGTAACAATACACACTGAACATTTGATCAGACCATCTTAATGTCAAAACAATTAAGCAGTAATAGTTCAAATATATTTAAAGTGATGTAGAGTATATCACAACCCCCTTTCTGAATCACAACCACTGCACTGCACACAAAGCAGACGTCATATCTCACTTAATCAAAACTGGAAGTTATAATTTCACTTTTTTAAATATTTTAAACATATGCCTGTGTTTCAAAACGTGCACCTGCAACATCACGCTCATAAAATTCACAAGTACACAAACCTGAACATTGGTCATGTAAACAGTGAATGCACACCACCCTGACAGGCCCTTTTCTTAAACGCATGTGAGTCATGACTCGTATGTTTGAAGTTAATCATTCACCTGTCTTGCTGCCGTCGTACCCTCCTGACTGAGCTGAAACCTGCAGTGTCATGTTTTTATAAGACAGAGGACGTGAGAGAACATTTTTTACATGTCATCAAATGTTTACGTCATCAAAATAGATTTCTCACTAGAGCCACTCCTCTATGCTCAACACTAAATAAACAGGTTTCTTTCATATCCTTAAAGACGGTATGTCTGTAAATTCTTTCCATTATTAATTCCATCTAGGGGTGTAAAGTTTGAAATATTCAAACCGGTAACTGATATAACTGTCTGAGTCTGAGTGCATCAGTCCGCGGAGCCCTGATCAGTTAAAATGTATGAGTGATTGAAGGTCGATGACCCAACCCATGTTATTTTGAAATGATTTATTTTCTTGTATTTGTTCTCAGTTATATGAAAGTAAAATAGAATTTGGTATTCTGTTATCATCTCTTATCAGATCGCATCAAACCAAACCAAATCATCATGTTTTAGTGAATTAACCCTGAACCAACTCCATGAAGGAACACTTTGAGGAACTCCTGAACCCAACCAACACATCCTCTGATGAGGAGGCAGAGTCTCTCCAACATCCTTGTCAGAGGTCGATCAGGTAGTCAAAAAGCTCCTCAGAGGCAGAGCGCTAGGTGTTGATGAGATTCACTCTAAGGCTGTTGACATTGTTGGGCTGTCTTGGCTGACACGCCTCTTCAATGTCCCATAGTGACAGTGCCTGTGGAATGGCAGACCAGGGCGGCAGAGGGTGTGCTCTAACTATCGAGGTATCACACTACTCAGCCAACTGAGAAAATTTGATTCCATTGTGCTAGAAAGTAGGCCCTGGCCGATTGTCGAACCCTCGCAGGGCTTCTTGGGTTGGGCATGGGAGTTTGCTCATCCAGTCTACATGTGTTTTTTAGACCTGGAGAAGACATGATAGTGGTTCTCTGTGGTCCCTTGTTTCTGGCTCTGTTTGTGTTTTTCATGGACAGTATCTCAAGGCACAGCCGGTGGAAGGAGGGTTTCCGGTTTTAGAAACTCAGAATTTGATCTCTGGTCTTTGCAAATAGTGTTGTTCTGTTAACTGCTTTATGCTGTGACTTCAAGCAGGCATTAGAGCCATTTTCAGCCGAGTGTGGAGCGAATGGGTATGCAGGTCAGCACCTCCAAGTCCAAGGCCATGGTTCTCTGCCATAAAATGATGGATTGCTCCCTCCAGGTGGGGAGTGAGTCCCTGCTTCAACTGAAGGACTTAAAGTGTATCAGGGTCTTGTTCACGAGTGGGAAGAATATGTAAAGAATAAGAAAGAAGTATAATAGAATGAATAAGATTGCGGATACAAGTGGCTAAAACAAGTTTCCTACACAGGGTGGCTGGGCTCAGCCTTAGAGATAGGATGAGGATCTTGGACATCTGGAGGGAGCTCAGATTAGAGCCGCTACTCCTTGAGGCGTGACAGTAGCGCCACTACACTTTGCTCTGTTTCAAGTACGCTACAAGTCTATTTTCATCGGAGCTCTATTCTGTTCTTCAAGCTTGACAGAATAGATCGACTCGGACAGGAAACACACAGAGCGTCCGGTCAATTTCAAAATAAAAAATCTTGTAGTTCTCCTGTGTTCTTGTAGTTCTCTGTGATTTGTGTACAGCTGCTCATGGCTGCGCTCATGTTCCTGAAAAGGACCCAATGACGGACCGTGGCGTGCACAGAGTATATGGGATTTAGGAGTGGTTATTGGCCTTCAGTATTTAGGTTATGAAATATGACCCCCAAAAGGTCCCAAACTTCTTGCTTGAAGCATTACAGTGTTCATTTTATTTACAAACTATTTCACTTCTTTTTTTTTTCTTTTTTTTGTGCTTTTAATGGAGAGACAGGACAGTGGATAGAGACAGACATCAGGGAGAGAGAGAGAGGGGAATGACATGCGGGAAAGGAGCCACAGGTCGGATTTGAACCCAGGCCCCCCACTTGGAGGACTACAGCCTCCATACATGGGGCGCACACACTAACCACTGCAGTTACCACTGTAGTAACATTGATTTATAACTCGATGTTAGTAACGAGGCCTTAACGCATCTGTTCCCACCGCATTTCTGTAAGTTATGGAGACGGACGGATGGAGACGGACGGACAGCGTGTGATGGAAAGAGAGAGATGAAGTAGAGATGGTGTCCGTTATAGGTGAACGCTAAACGGCATGAACTGTCTGAAAATGTGTGTTGTTGTGAGGGTGCATAAATAATTAAACTACTGATCATAATTTACTGATCATACACTCCCTATTCAAATAACACAATATGTACACGGTTGTCTTTCTTTCTTATTACATAAATACATCAAAATATGGAACTATCGAAATGAAAGTGTTCGGTTAAATCGACCAAAGTAACACCGCCCAACGGAGAGAAGTTAAGTTATGTGATGTGGTAAATCATATCCATGAATTCTCCTTCTCATTCAGGTCTGCAGTTATTGACTTGAATACCTTCACTAAGGTTTTAATATGTCAGCTCCAGGCAGATGTTAAGGGGGAGTTAGGGGCTCAGTGGGTCCCTGGCCCAGAGAAAATAAAAACAGGTTTTCAAGTATACTGGATGAGTAAGGGGAATCAAAATGGTCCAGTGGTATGATCAACTTTAGAATCATCATGCAGGTACTATCTAGGTCAAATGTGTTGCATGTGTTGTTTTCTCACTACAAAAACAAAAAAAAGAGAAACACAATGTTGATATTGATTCCAGAAGAAGGGTTCAGATGTTACTGCAGCATTCGAGAGGGAGGCCTCAAAGGAAAGACGATATCACATTTATCGATAGAAGATTTTGCAGGACTTTATATTCTGTGATGCTTTTGATATCAGGCTTTTACACATCACACAGATCTTGGACAGTTTGAGTCCATACATCACAGGGTTGAAAAGTGGCTGACATGTAAGGAAGTATAGAGATAAGAATATCCGCAGTGTATTCGGTACATTGTTCATATTAAACCTGCTCTGTAATATTTCAAAACAAGCCCCAAACGAAAAGTTGAAGAGGGACGCGAGGTGAGGTGTACAGGTGCTGACAGCTTTCTGTCTCGTCTGTTTGGATCCAGAGAAACACACCAGAAAGATTCTCATGTATGTGTAAAGAATTAAGAGTAAAGAACCAAAGATTGTGCTAAAAGTGGCAACGAGTCCATACATGTTAACTCCAGCTGTGTCGGTGCATGCGAGCTTGACCACTGAGTGTGTATCACAGTAAACTTTGTTAATGACGTTGCCACACAACTGCAAAGGAGAACTCAGAGATAACAAAACAACCATCGCTAAACACGGGTATATCCACGTCACAGCTATGAGCACGGCAATCTTTCTATAAGTCATACGTGTGTTATATTGTAGAGGATAACAGATAGCAAGAAATCTGTCATAAGACATGACGGCTAAGTTTAAATACTCAACAGCCCCATAAGAGTGCACACAAAAAATCTGCAGGAAACAGAGAGGAGCCGACACAGTGTGAACGTCTGAGAGAATCTGAATTAGGAGGAGAGGAAACAAACCTGTGCTACCATACAGCTGGTTCACAAACAGGCTGCACAGGAAGATGTACATGGGTTCATGAAGACTTCTGTTCACACAGATCACCACAATGAGCAAAGAGTTGGCACAGACAATAAAGATATATACAGACAGAATAACCATGAAATGCACATATTTAAAGATACCTGTGTCAAAATAGGCTGCGAGTGTGAAATATGAAACTTGTGTGGAGTTCATCATGATCACATTACCTTTCCTTTAGGACCTGTAGAGATTTTACTGGATTAAACTCAGACTGAGTTGGCATGAAATGCAACATAAAGCAGACATGAACAGGAGTCAGAGACATAATACTGAACAGATTCATCCCCATAAAAAACATCTTCAACCAACAAGCCCATGTCCTGACAGGTCAGATCTTACCAGCGTTCCTTCTGAGACATTACGTCGTGCTGCTGAAGGGAAGGAGTCCCTCTGAACTGAGATCCTGAGTCGATTTCTTTTAAAGAGAACCACCGCAGCAACAGAGGGACCTCATTATGATTGACACTGATGTTTAATTATTAAACTGATCGAAGAGGCACAAATTGAATGTCAGCCTATCACAGGGCTGACAAACAGCCACAGCGACAATAACCACCGTCCATATCCGGAGAGAGATTTCGTCCAAACTGGGCCTGGGCGAAATGACAATAAATGTTATCAGGATCAAAAATGTTATATCAGTCGATATCTATATATATATATATATATATATATATAATTATCACAATAAATGTTAAATCATTATTTCTTTTAAATTTACAGGCCGATTTTTGCTCCTGAGTGAAAGATGAAGGAACCAGATTCTTTATTGTTAGAACATGACAAACTAGAATTAAACGTTTCACCATCATAAGCTCAGTGCACGCTGCCGGAAAACACTCATATGATAGTCAGCTCCTGGGGAGTCACGCGTACTGGCCCGGTGTTTGCCGAGGGTCCACAACATAGACTGTTTATATTATTTACAAAATGGTCCACACTAACCCAGGACTTCCACCAGATACGTGTGCATTGTGTGTCCGCTCTGGTCCGTTACGCCTCCGTGCTCCCTCGTCCGTCAACACCCACATGCTGCATTCTCAAATCGCGCAACATGGAGAGCATCGTCAGACAGCTTGAGTATTGCATCCAAGCGGTACAGATTCACTGGCTACAGCCCAAGATAGTATGATGTATGTGGTATAAAACTCTATAAACACAAAAACAAACACACATAAGGTCATTGTTCTGAACCGTCAACACCGTCTGTTTTATTCTGAAAAGAAACCGAATGTTTGAATGTTGTTTTGGTGTCTGACTTCCCTCGTTCTTTTCTGTGCTAAATTAAAGCTCCATGCTCCGGCATCCGGCATAAATAGAAGCCATGAACAGCAAAGAGCGTCTCTTTGCATGCTCTGTACAGCTCTGTACTCAGCCCCCTCACCCTCAACTCCGTACTCGGCCTCCTCACCCTCAACTCCGTACTCGGCCTCCTCACCCTCAACTCCGTACTCGGCCTCCTCACCCTCAGCTCCGTACTCAGGCTCCTCACCCTCAACTCCGTACTCAGCCTCCTCACCATCAGCTCCGTACTCGGCCTCCTCACCCTCAGCTCCGTACTCAGGCTCCTCACCCTCAACTCCGTACTCGGCCTCCTCACCCTCAGCTCCGTACTCGGCCTCCTCACCCTCAACTCCGTATTCGGCCTAAAGTATCTATCTTACTATCTATCTATCTATCGGCTTGTCTGGCAATTTCAATAATTAATATTTCAATAATTGATTCATCAGAATCAGCTTTATTGGCCAGGTATGCTTAAACACACAAGGAATTTAACTTTGGTAAACTGTGCTCTCTTTGTACAAAGGCTAAATAGGATATTATAAGATAAAAGTGCAGTGGTGAATAGTGCAAGGGATGCTGAAGTAAACATGAGGTAGATTCATGTTACATCCAAAAAGTCTTTGAATGTTTTTAAAACTCTGCTAGTGTTTGGAAGGTTTTACTTGAGGAAATAATAAGTGCACACATAAACACATATGATCAAAAGTACACAGGTGTACACATGTACACACACTTATTAGAGAACTCAAGCATTACCTCATCTTCAAGGCTTTAACACGTCACCACGACCCCAAAAGACACATTCAGGGCTGAGAAGACATTAAACACTATTTAAGACATTACGTGCAGAGATGAACTGAGTGCTAACAGGAGCCTGTTAGTGTCTCAGTGTCGTGTAGCAGGTAAACACCCGGCCCTGTTTGGGTCCTGTTGTAAATGTGTGTTTCACTGCATGATGCTGCTGTGCTCTTTAGGTGGTGAAGTGTCCTTTATTCTTCATTACTAACAACAAATCTGGTGTCCAGGACTGACTCTGTGTCATCTCTGTATCTGCTCATTGAACCAACTCATTTGTACTGATTAAATTAGCTGACCATTTAAATGTGAAGTTTTACGATTTAAATTGTTGCTTCGGCTCTCGTTTTATTTTTAAAGAAGCGAAGAAAGTGTCCAGCTCAGTTTGAAATCACAGGAGTGAGCACAGAATGTAGAAGTCTGAACTCTGTGTAGTGGTTTGTGTTATCTTTACATTCATCTTTGATGAGAGCATGGCATGTGGAGAGAAGCTGTCACCTTGTCTGTGATTTTAAACAGTCCACCACCAAAGAAACATAAGACACAGTTACTCCTGCTTCTGAAAGTGAAAACTCAAAGATTGATGATTAACTCCACTGTGTTTTCTTCTTTCACTCTCAGCGCCTACTTTGACAACGGCACCTTGGAGTACTTATCTTTCATGGTTATTATGTCTTTATACGTGTTGATTGTTTTAGCCAATCTTGTGCTTGTTGTGGTGATCTGTGTGAACAGAAGTCTTCATGAACCCATGTACATCTTCCTGTGCAGCCTGTTTGTGAACCAGCTGTATGGTAGCACAGGTTTGTTTCCTCTCCTCCTGGTTCAGATTCTTTTAGACGTTCACACTGTGTCTGCTCCTTTCTGTTTCCTGCAGATCTTCTGTGTCTACTCATATGCAAATGTTGAGTTTTGTAATCTAGCCGTCATGTCTTACGACAGATACCTCGCCATCTGTTTCCCTCTGCAGTATAACACACTCATGACATCCAACAAAGTGGCCTTCCTTATTGCTCTGACGTGGTTATACCCGTTTGTTGCCATCACTGTTTTGATATGTCTGAGCGCCTCTCTGCAGCTGTGTGGGAACGTCATCAACAAAGTGTACTGTGATAACTACTCCATCGTCAAACTGGCGTGCACTGACACCACTGTTAATAACATCTACGGACTCATTTACACAGTTGTGACAAGTTGTGTCGTCATTTTAATCTTTTACACGTACACAAGGATCCTCCACGTGTGTTTCTGTGGATCCAAGCAGACGAGGCAGAAAGCCGTCAGCACCTGCACGCCTCACCTTGCCTCTCTGCTCAACTTCTCCTGCGGCTGTTTCTTTGAGATCGTCCAGAGCAGGTTTGACATGAAACACATACCTTATATGTTGCGTGTGTTTCTATCTCTGTACTGGCTCACGTGTCAGCCGCTCTTCAACCCCGTCCTGTACGGGCTCAACTTGACCAGAATCCGCATCCTTTGTAAAAGTCTGCTCTTTGGTAAAATGTAACAACAGCTTTTTCCTAGATTCTGTAGTTCTTATAAAACTGACTATGGTAAACAATACTGTCTTAGATTTGTATTAAATGTGAGTATTAAAGGTTGGCCAAGAATTAAATGGTTTGAAATCCTTGGGGCCGATTGTCTTTGTGAGTTAGCATCACTGCGATTATGTGATAAGATAAGATCCTGTTCTTCTTACCGCCCTTATCTTAGTGATTCATTTCCCGGGTTAAAAAAGAGGAGTACTGTCAATGCACTTTCTCAGAAACATTCTGATTCACCCCTAAACTCCACCAGATCAATGCGTTCAGTCCATCTCCGCTCCGTCACCTTTAGCAGAGCTGATAGGTTTTAACTTTATTCAGTGTGTGTGCCGTTTGTTTTGTTCAGAATAAAAGACTCTTTTGATGGTTTAGAACAATAGCCTTATGTGTGTTTATAACGGTTTTACAGAGTTTCAGTGTAACTGTGAGTGTGACATATGTGGAGTTCTCAGGGAACTCCCTGGTGGATAGTTCCTCGTCAAAATAGGTCCCAGAACTGTTTGGTCCAAAACAACTATTGTGTTGTGATTCTGTGATTACCGCGGGAACCCTTTCGTCTCGGCACTCCAGCTGTCCGGCAGTGCTGCTCCGTGCTCTGCCTTGAGAACACAGCCTGTGGGTGTTGATGGACGACGGAGCACGGAGCCCTAACGGAGCAGAACCGACACGCAATGCACACGTATCTGGTGGCACTGGGTTAGTGTGAAAATCTTCAACTTGTCTGATATTAAGAGCAGTTCAGACATCTCACGTTTGTTTACTACAACTCAGCCTTTTTGAACAGCTACAATAAAGACAGTTACTAAACCTGTCTATTACCATCTCAAATAGAGCATGGCTCTGGTCCATGAAATCCAGCCCGAACCAACCCGAGCGAGTGCACGTTCTGTCCGGTCACTACCCAAAGGTCATGACCAGAGGTGAGGGGTGGAACAAAGATCGGCCGGTAAATCAAAAGCTTTGCCTTCAGGCTCAGTTCCCTGGTTACCATAATGGTCCGGCCAGAGATGCATTACTGCTGACTCTAAACCAATCTGTCAGTCAATCTCACCGTCCATCTTACCCTCACCCTCACAGACCCAGAGATACTTAAAATCCTTCACTTAAGGCAAGGATTCAATCCCCACCCGGAGAGAGCAAGCCACTATTTTCTGGCAGAGAACCCTGTCCTCTGTCTTGGAGACTCGGACCCAATAAAAAAAAATACAGTTGCTCCAAAGAATACAATATAGCAGTAGAAATATATGAATCAAAATTTTAATCAAATAGAATAGGAATGTAAGTAAGATTTCAATAATAGGTACAAGGGTCTGGTTGGCTCACAGCAACGTACCCGGGGCCCAATTCTCCAGCAGCACTCGATGAGCCCGGATTATGTATTTGAAAAGCCCTACCGGCCCCAACCCGAAGTCGGGCCGTGGGTTCCATAGGGCTCAGGTCGGGTTGCAGACCTCTAAGGACCTCAGAAAAACTTTTTGCTTTCATTTTCAGCAGGCAGCATTATTGTGATGGTGTTTCCACAGGACGGACAAAAAAACCCATCAGAACGCTGCAGTCAGAGTCCTCTCCAACACCAACTTGACAATTATGTATTGATCAGTTTAGGTGTGTGTGTGTATGTGTGCTTGCACAGTATGGAGTGTTGATACTCGTTGGATGAACTGGACTTTGGGGGTCAACATGCTCTGGCACTGTACAGATGGTCGAGTGTGAGTACGCCTTCAGAGAGGTTTCTGATGCTCCTTTGTCTTCTTCCTTTTTTATTTAGGGGGTAACTTATCCTGATAAAACCAAGAGGATATCTTGATGGGCTCTATGATTTGTTGTTCATTCGGCGCCTGTTTGACATAATATTGATAAAGTGATGGAAAATACGATGAGGAGTCTGTATATTGTCTTTTATTCTGAAATTGTCCGACTTCCCGTCTGGGTCGTTCTATTCTGTTCAGCTTGACGCATGCTTGCAGTGAGCTAAGTCGAAAATAAACTTGGATCATATTTAAGCCAAATGTACTTTGGGAGGTAGAGCCTTCAGTTATCAGACCTGCTCGTGGTACAGTCTCTAAATGTACTATGGGAGGTAGAGCCTTCAGTTATCAGACCTGCTCGTGGTACAGTCTCTAAATGTACTATGGGAGGTAGAGCCTTCAGTTATCAGACCTGCTCGTGGTACCTACAGTCTCTAAATGTACTATGGGAGGTAGAGCCTTCAGTTATCAGGCCTGCTCGTGGTACCTACAGTCTCTAAATGTACTATGGGAGGTAGAGCCTTCAGTTATCAGGCCTGCTCGTGGTACCTACAGTCTCTAAATGTACTATGGGAGGTAGAGTCTTATAAGAATAGACTTAAAACATTCCTTTTTGATAAATCTTATAGATCAGACACAGCGCTGGCCAGCTGTCTAGTGTGCAACAATGCACCGAGTGTCGCGCCTGAGCGCCACAGAGGACCTTGCATCTCCTGCGCAATGAATGACAAATCATTCAAAAGATGGAGGGAAGAAAAGAGAGGCCGTTTAATGACGAGGTTTTCTTAAAAGCCAATAATATTAATATTCAGATTTATCTGCTATAACTCGAAAATATTGTACTTTTGTTTGCCTCTTCCACTGATACCAAATTTGTGCTTGCAGTCATCCTGCTTTCCGTCCAAACTCTCCGAAAGTAAACCAGTAGAACACGCAAAAACCTAACTTAAATACTACCGCCTCCACAGGGTTTGCTCCTGGTGTCATTCATGAAATTTCTTTTAGTAGATGTTACAATGTTACAATTCACTTAGCGGACGCTTTTATCCAAAGCGACAAACATCAGAGAGTTAGTACAACACTAATCCATTCATACACCAGCAGGAGCAATGCAGGGTTAAGTATCTTGCCCAAGGACACATTGGGCATGTTGCCCACCTGGGAGTTCGAACCCTTGACCTTCCGGTTGAGAGGCAACGACTCTACTAACTGAGCCACAGCTGCCTACTAATAGATCACCTGCAAACCGCACACTAACCAAACGTGCAATTTTTGAAGTGAACACGCAATTTAGTACTCTTTACTTGGGATCTTAGCAAATTAGGCCCTAAGTGTACTGAACATAAAGATCTCAGTTATAGTATTTATATTAATTATTCATTGTTGTATGTATGCAGACTTGTCCCTCGCAGCTCCTCATTTCAATTTCCTGCTTTCATACCAAAGTATTAAACTTCTTCAGTTTACTTTGTGTTAGTTTAGAGTTTGAAACGGTTCCAGTCTAACAGTTTCCATGACTTTCAGCTGCAGGATTATTCAGACATTCCTGACATGACAGCAAAACAAGGCCATGTCTCTCAGCTTTCATCGGTCATTCACATTCTCAGCAGGAGAAGCTTTTCATGGTCTAAACAGAAATGTACACATCTAGGGGTCATGGATGGACATAAAGCTGAGGTGAACAGTGACCCTCTGACTTTAAAAACTTGTCAAATATTATCGGAAAATTATTTGTGACCAGCACAGAGGGCTGGAGGGAAAAGGGAGATTTAGAAAGTGCAAAATTGCAGCACAGGCTTTTTAATTTTCCATCTCCTCTAAACGTCGATGTTTACATCACCTGACAAGTTAAAAAAAACGATTTATATCGCTAGAAACAGCAATGACGTGCCGGTGTAACGGTTCAAAGAGTGACCATGTTAACTGGTGACCTTCAGCTGAACGTGTCTGAGGTTGCCAGACATTATGTGTCCTAACGAATGCCTCCATGTCTAGCTTTCATTCAAACATATCTATCCGTTTACTTTAGATGTATTTATTTGGCATAATGAGGGAGAAAAGCAGTTTTAAAGCTTCCCACCCGGTGTTACGGTGAAGTGGGTTTACAGCTTGAAAGGGAGAGACGAGCAAGAGTGAGGGACGGTACAGTTAGGCACAGAGGTGGAGGGACACAACTCAGGTTAGAACAGTTTGTAATCGCAAGCTGATGCTGTCCGAACTGCTCCAACGTGCGTTCAGAGCGCTTATATGTCTGCACATCGGCTCGTCACCCTCACCGCTCTGTTTATTAAAAGCTATAAACTATAACAACGAGAAGCACGCATGTTAAGAAACTGATCTAAGTAGCGAGTTATATTTAAAGAGTTCATTTGCAAAAACAGATAAAACCCATTTTGAAAAACAGATGCAGATTAGCTTTTGATTAACTGTTATGTGATCCAAAATCTGTTCTGGTGCTAAATCCCAATACAGTCTATGTGGAACTCTGTGAAAGCCACACAACTTCAGTCTGAGTGCTATAACCTGAAATAAACAATAAATAAAAAAAGACATTGTTTGTTTTTTTACCTTTTTCACCATTTTTAATTTTTAATTTGGAAGCTCAAACTAAGCTTGAAAAGCTCACTTAAGCCCGCTTGGGGCGCCCGGTACAGTGTGACATCACGTGAAAGCTATGAATTAAAACATGGTAATACTGAAGAAAAGAGGAATTCCTTTTCTTCATCAAAGAACACAAAACACATCAATCAAACTGAAATCCATCCATTGATATTTAATCTTAAATTCTTTACTCAGTTCTGATTAAATGCTTGGCATGTTTGTTGTCTAATGTGACTCTGAAAGCCATGAACTACAGATGTCTTTTGTGTTGACACACACAGACTCATCTTATTAAAGCTGTCCGCTTACATGTTCTTATTTCAACCCAAGACTTCGACATGTGCTACGGATTTTAGTAATATTGAGTCCGTACATGACGGGGTTGAACAGAGGCTGGCACGTCAGAAAGTATAAAGACAAAAAGATCCTCAACATGTTGGGAACGCTGCTCATGTTAAACCTGCTCTGTATTATTTCAAAGAAAGCCCCACAAGAGAAGTTGAGCAGAGAGGCGAGGTGAGGCGTGCAGGTGCTGAAAGCTTTCTGTCTCGTCTGCTTGGATCCAGAGAAACACACTTTAAGGATCTGCATGTACGTGTAGAAGATTACACATGAAGGACAGGAGATTATGAAAGAAGCGTACATGATTCCATAGATGTTAATAATGGTTGTGTCCGAGCAGGCCAGTTTAACTGTGGAATAGTTATCACAGTACACTTTGTTGATGATGTTTCCACAGAACTGTAAAGGGACGATTAAAGAAACCACAACAATAATTCCAAGAAACGGAAACAACCAACTCAGAGAAATGAGCACGACAACTCTGTAAGTGGTCATACGTGTGTTATATTGCAGAGGGAAACAGATGGCGAGGTATCGGTCATAAGCCATGATAACTAAATTGGCATATTCTATACTTCCATAAGAGTACACACAGAAAATCTGCAGGAAACAAAAGGAGGCAGAGATATTGTGAGTGTCGGAGAGAATCTGAACCAGAAGAAAAGGAAACAACCACATGCTACAGAAGAGCTCGTTCACAAACAGGCTGCACATGAAGACGTACATGGGTTCATGAAGACTTCTGGTCACACTGATCAGCACGATGAGGAACAGGTTAGCAAAAACTATCAACATGTACAAAAGCAGAACAATGAAGAAGAAGACATGTTTCATGGGGCCACTGTGAGAGTAAGCACTGAAGGTGAAGTATGAACCCTGAGTGGAGTTCACCATGATCCCTGTTTTCAGGAAGAATTGTTCTCATCATATTCAAACGTCCACAAACTCTTCAGCGTGCGGTGATTTCAACAGCAACCATGACAGACAGCTTCCTCTTACCATCCTGTTGTTTAAAGTCAACAGACTGCGCAGGTACCAGACAGCAGCTAGACTAACACACACACACACTTCATGCATGGTATGAATCCTAACATTCATCAACCGTCCTCGGAAACCAGATGTGCCCTAACTGAAAAAGCACCCGGCTTCTGCCTCTTTAAAACCTATAAGTTGGGTGACGCCTACGCCATTGAACACACCTGACACTCAAAGGACACAAAGATTATTCTACTCTACAATCGACTAAAAATTACGTCCCCCCCCCCCCCCTTGCAGAAACCAGGATAGAAGGCAGCTCTAAATAAAGAGCTGATTTAACTGATTTCACATTTTCACTTTCATGACAATCACCAACTTAACATTTATCAAATAAACGAGCATCATCAGTCAAGAAATCGTCTGGGTGTCAAACATTAATCAGCAAAATGTTGGCTTAAGGCCTTCGCACACTGAGTCTGTTTTTTTGGATTCATTTATTAGATCTTTAATATGGGAATACGGTGGCCCTGAAGTGCAAAACACAACAACAAATAAGAAAACACAACGACAAATCACAAAACACATCAACAAAGAAGAAAACACAACCACAAAACAAAACAAAAAACACAAATCAAAAAACACAACCACAAATCAAAAAACACAGACACAAAACAAAAAACACAAATCAAAAAACACAATGACATTAACTTAAACTGGAAAAGGTAGGTACCTGCAGTCGACAAGGATTGTCGCTGATTGGACAAACGCAATGTCCGTCTTTTTAACCGGAAGTAAATGCTTCATACGCCTTTGGAGCCGGCAGAGAAATGTCAACGAAGTAAGCAGAGATTTAAAATGCATGATGTATTCCCCAAATTGTGGCAAAGAGCTCCCAGAAAATGTACGGCTGTTGTTTGCAGTGGTTGTGGCCTGAGGTCACGAGATTTGACATCCATTAAGAGTGATTGTATTATCCCCTGTGACTGCTGATAAACATTGTTTGACTCTGAGGCAGTCACTTACAGACCTGGGGCCCGTTTCTGAAAGAAGGTTGAACAAACTCTCAGTCTAACCCTGAGCTCTGAGTTGATTTACCCTCAGGTAGGAAACTCTGAGTTTTCGGTTCCAGATCAGCAGATTTGACATGAATGGAGCCCCGATTCTACGATTCACCATGGCAACAGGTGACAATAAAGAGATCCTCCTACTTTAACCATCTCGAAATACATCAATATCTTCATGTGGCCATACGGAGAATATGAACAGGTTTTAAGAAGGAAAAAAAGTAAAACTGCTGCAGTGGGAAAGGAGAGAGAAGTGGTGTAAGAGAAAAAAATTGCGTCAGCACGTAAAGTCTATTAATTTAATATTTAATTAGAATTAAAATATTGCAGGTCAAAACTGATGGAATGGTAGGCTATTAAACCTATACAATTTATTTTCATTAAGATGCAATCCAGCAGAAGAAAATCGACTTTTAAACAGCTCAAAATGAAATATAATAACATAATAGGCTCATATAGATTTATAGTTAACTTCATCCAGAGTTTATTTGAATGTGCATTAACTTTATCCTCAACATGAAGCTGTATTCACACACACAGGCTAAAAGTCCTCTCACCTTTATCCTGTTTAGTTTATAAATTAACATCTCCCGACGTTAATGTAGCCGAGGCTCTAATTCCCTGTGGAGTAATGCAGCCCCTTCATACCGACTTAAAGACATGCCATGTTTGATAAAACAGTTAGTTTTATATGCTGTAGTAGGCTATTGCCACCCTAACATATCATATTAAAACAACCTGGATTTTTATTCAGACAAACGGTGACTCTTCACTAACACAGCGTGATACGGACTGAATGAAAGAATGAGGAAATGAAACAGTGTTTCTGGCTCTGAAAGAGGGAGGAGACTTAGAGAAACTCGGGGTTCACTGAAGAAAACCTGCTCCCGACCAGGTTAGATTCACAGACTCAGTTACCATAGTAACTGACTCAGAGGTAAAGTTACCTCTCCCTCTGAAACGAGCTGGAGTTACCCCTCGTTCTCTGGTTTGAGTGACCTCCTCTTCTGAAACAGAATACCCAGAGTTTCCCTCACTTCAGGGTGAACTGACTCAGAGTTTACACAAAACCTTCTTTCAGAAACGGGCCCCAGATCTGTTAATGTATTTAGAAGTTTTCAAACCTTGGAGACGGTTCACACTTCACGGTTCTTGTCCTGATTTTAGCTCCTTGCTGTTTCTTTGTTTTCATGGCTTACTCTCATTCGAAAAAAATGCTATGACATTTTATTTACTAACAAATATGATGTATTCTGCATTTTTTTCCAGCAACATATGTTGGTTTTCAATAAATAAAACAAATACCTTTAGAAGGGTAAAATACTGGTGTGTACAGATGTCAATTGTGTAATTTGTTGTGAATTATTTAGCTTGTGACTTCTGTAGCATTAATGCACAGTATCTGCTGTTAACATGACATACAATACAAGGAAACTGTCTACTAGATGTTCTACATGTAGTGTAAATAGTGATATCAGTTCACACAGAATAAAATATTTTGTGCTTGCAAGAATTCCAGTTACCAAACCTGAAAATTGAAAGTACCACATTTGAGAAATTGGTAGATCATCCTTTTATTAACAATTAAACCCCTTTATGCCACTTATATGTCAGTTCACAATTAAGACTCAGTAGTTCCCAAAATATAAGCACTTGCAGTCCAATCAGTAGTGTATGTAATGTAAAGCCATCTCCTGCTAAAGCAGAATTTTTTTTTCTCAGCTATAGGTTTACTGTAACATAGAATATGTGGTAAGGGCTTCAGTATAGTCCATACTGCAGCTATAGCCCAGCAATCTTGTGGCTGCTGTAATCCATTTTGTTCCACAGCCTGTTGTAGATAAACCTGAATGTATGGATCACCGCATGAATCAATTGTTTGCCTGGCCTCCGGAAACACATTTAGTTCCCTGTCTTCAGCAGCAAATCCACAGTCCCTTGAACCAAACCTGCAAATTCAGACAATTATAGAATTATGAAAAGGTTTTTTAACCAGATATTAGAAATGTAGTTTGAAATGGCCATTGTTAATAAGATGTGTTTGCTTGTTGATACAGAAATGTGAAAGTAAACAAAGGCAGGACAACTAGCCTATAAATTATATTAAATACTATAATTTACAAAAATATACAATAATTCAAATATAGTTTCCATAACGAGTGCAGTGCAATTTGTTATAATACAATATTCAGTTTATGATCATTTAACTCTGAGTTGATGTGGATTACCTGTGAGGCAACAAATAGAGTTCATTTGGAATCCCTCCAGGACATGAGGCAAGTCTGGATGGTCGAATCCTGTGCTTGTTCCAGAGGTCCGTACATTCATCCAGGTCTTTCTGCAGAACATTACTGAAGCACAATCTCAGTAAGCACTGGTGTTCATGGCAACCGTTGAAGTGTCCAGAGTCTCTTAGGTCTCCAAACAGGTCCATCTAAAACTGAGACCTAGGAATACATTACCGTATTTTCCGCACTATAAGGCGCACCGGATTATAAGGCGCACCTTCAATGAATGGCCTATTTTAGAACTGTTTTCATATATAGGGCGCACCGGATTATAAGGCGCATAGAATAGAACGTGTTTACAACTGAACAAGGCTGGGAGATATTGTGAATATATAAATATAAATACGTATAAAACGTAACGTATAAAACTACAAAAACAAAAGTACATAAGACGATTTCCCCAAATAATAAATTATTTCTTTGACGTTTCTCTTAACTCTCAAAACGTAGTTTTATACATAGTGCATTCACAATAACTCAACGTTGTTCAAACGTTAATGTGCATATTCACAATATCTCCCAGCCTTGTTCAGTTGTAAACACGTAAAAGAAACACAGTCTGATACCGCTAATTCAAACGTTAGTGCATAACTCAACATTGTTCAGTTACGTATAACACGTAAAGCTCACTTTTTCAGTTCATTCCCCGTCCACGAATCCCTCGAATTCTTCTTCTTCAGTGTCCGAATTGAACAGTTGGGCGAGTACGGCATCCAACATGCCCGGCTCCCTCTCGTCATTATCCGAGTCACTGTCGCTGAGCGCCGTGTACAACCAGTATGGATCAACCAATTAACCAATTGATCCATATATGAGGCGCTCCGGATTATAAGGCGCACTGTCGTTTTTTGAGAAAATTAAAGGCTTTTAAGTGCGCCTTATAGTGCGGAAAATACGGTAAATGCAAAATTGCTGGGTTTTTTTTACACACGAGGAGAAATGTTTAATTGATTAAATAATCTAGAGGGCTGAGATGAGGAATGTTATCAGCATTTTAAAGAGTGGTCTGAAAACAATAATTCATAATAGTGAATATTGAATAATTGATCTGATCAGTAGGCAATACATAGTTACATACCTTCCTCTTCTGAAAAAGGACCACCAGGACTCGCTACGCTGATTCCCTGTTGATGAGTCGTAACTGTGGCTTGACGAGCCTCCATAGTAGTCCGTATGTGCATGGCGGAGGGCACACTGTATTAAGATAAGATAAAGATAAGATAAGATAAGATAAGATTGCTGCAATTGTCCCATGTTCTGCTCCGAGGTCAGTTCTGAATCTCATTGGGATCACACCAACACTTTTAATATACAGTGCGCGATGACAGATGGGTTGTTGTTAGTATTTCCACAAACAAGCCACATTATTCTTCTCGAAAAGCCATCTATACATCCTGAGAGGGCCGATCCAAAGGGTTTCAGTTTGTCATAGCCATCTGCATGCCATCTGTAGTTCGGACCCATGGAATGATCCGTGCATCTTGTAGACCTCCGGCGTGTTCTCAAAGCCGTCCCATGTGGATTTAGTTGTTTCAACAAGGTCATTACTGCTTCTCGTTTCACACGTAGTTTGTGTTTTTGTTGAAGAACTTGCCACATAGTCCGATAGCCGAAGAGTTACCCTGCAGCTCAGTGTGAACCTCGGCTAGTGGAGAATAGTTCCGTTGTCTGTACAGACCTGCTTCTTTTTAACGTGTCTTTAGCGTACGGATACTCGTATGAATGTTCCAATATCACCTCATATGTATGGCCTGCATCAAAATATTCTCTGAGAGTAGAGAGTCTGATTTTCCGGTTTCGCTCATGTTTTGAAATCAACTCGCGGAAGCAGCATGCTTCCGGTTAAAAAGACGGACATTGCGTTTGTCCAATCAGCGACGATCCTTGTCGACTGCAGGTACCTACCTTAACGGTTAAAGTTAATGTCATTGTGTTTTTTGATTTGTGTTTGTGTTTTGTAATTTGTCATTGTGTTTTGTAATTTGTGGTTGTGTTTTGTAATTTGTAGTTGTGTTTTGTAATTTGTAGTTGTGTTTTGTAATTTGTGGTTGTGTTTTGTAATTTGTGGTTGTGTTTTGTAATTTGTGGTTGTGTTTTTTGATTTGTCATTGTGTTTTGTAATTTGTGGTTGTGTTTTGTAATTTGTGGTTGTGTTTTTTGATTTGTCATTGTGTTTTGTAATTTGTGGTTGTGTTTGTGGTTGTGTTTTGTAATTTGTGGTTGTGTTTTGTAATTTGTGGTTGTGTTATGTTATTTGTGGTTGTGTTTTGTAATTTGTGGTTGTGTTATGTTATTTGTGGTTGTGTTTTGTAATTTGTCATTGTGTTTTGTAATTTGTGGTTGTGTTTTGTAATTTGTCATTGTGTTTTGTGATTTGTGGTTGTGTTTTCTCATTTGTGGTTGTGTTTTCTCATTTGTGGTTGTGTTTTCTTATTTGTGGTTGTGTTTTGTAATTTGTGGTTGTGTTTTGTAATTTGTGGTTGTGTTTTCTCATTTGTGGTTGTGTTTTCTTATTTGTGGTTGTGTTTTGTAATTTGTGGTTGTGTTTTGTAATTTGTGGTTGTGTTTTCTTATTTTTGGTTGTGTTTTGTAATTTGTGGTTGTGTTTTCTTATTTGTCATTGTGTTTTGTAATTTGTGGTTGTGTTTTGTAATTTGTGGTTGTGTTTTTTGATTTGTGGTTGTGTTTTGTAATTTGTGGTTGTGTTTTGTAATTTGTGGTTGTGTTTTGTAATTTGTGGTTGTGTTTTCTTATTTGTCATTGTGTTTTGTAGTTTGTGGTTGTGTTTTGTAATTTGTGGTTGTGTTTTTTGATTTGTGGTTGTGTTTTTCAATTTGTGGTTGTGTTTTGTAATTTGTGGTTGTGTTTTTTGATCTGTGGTTGTGTTTTTTGATTTGTGGTTGTGTTTACTTATTTGTTGTTGTGTTTTGTACTTCAGGGCCACCGTATGGGAAAGAAAAAAAAGGTTACACACTGACACCTTGCACACTGAGTCATATGCCTTTATTCAAGAGTCACTGATGGAGAGTTTCTCCTGTTGATGAGGGAGGGTTTCACCTGTCAATAAAAGAGAGTTTCACCTGTTAATAAAAGAGAGTTTCACCTGCTGATAAAAGAGAGTTTCACCTGTTGATAAAGGAGAGTTTCACCTGTCAATAAAAGAGAGTTTCACCTGTTAATAAAAGAGAGTTTCACCTGTTGATAAAAGAGAGTTTCACCTGTTGATAAAGGAGAGTTTCACCTGTCAATAAAAGAGAGTTTCACCTGTTAATAAAGGAGAGTTTCAACTGTCAATAAAAGAGAGTTTCACCTGTTAATAAAGGAGAGTTTCACCTGCTGATAAAAGAGAGTTTCACCTGTTGATAAAGGAGAGTTTCACCTGTCAATAACAGAGAGTTTCACCTGTTAATAAAAGAGAGTTTCACCTGCTGATAAAAGAGAGTTTCTCCTGTTGATAAAAGAGAGTTTCACCTGCTGATAAAAGAGAGTTTCTCCTGTTGATTAAGGAGAGTTTCACCTGTCAATAAAAGAGAGTTTCACCTGTCAATAAAAGAGAGTTTCACCTGCTGATAAAATAGATTTTCACCTGTTGATAAAGGAGAGTTTCACCTGTCAATAAAAGAGAGTTTCACCTGTTGATAAAAGAGAGTTTCACCTGCTGATAAAAGAGAGTTTCTCCTGTTGATAAAGGAGAGTTTCACCTGTCAATAACAGAGAGTTTCACCTGTTGATAAAAGAGAGTTTCCCCTGCTGATAAAAGAGAGTTTCTCCTGTTGATTAAGGAGAGTTTCACCTGTCAATAAAAGAGAGTTTCACCTGTCAATAAAAGAGAGTTTCACCTGCTGATAAAATAGATTTTCACCTGTTGATAAAGGAGAGTTTCACCTGTCAATAAAAGAGAGTTTCACCTGTTGATAAAAGAGAGTTTCACCTGCTGATAAAAGAGAGTTTCACCTGTTGATAAAGGAGAGTTTCACCTGTTAATAAAAGAGAGTTTCACCTGCTGATAAAATAGGTTTTCACCTGTTGATAAAGGAGAGTTTCACCTGTCAATAAAAGAGAGTTTCACCTGTTAATAAAGGAGAGTTTCACCTGTTGATAAAAGAGATTTTCACCTGTTAATAAAAGAGAGTTTCACTTGTTGATAAAGGAGAGTTTCACCTGCTGATAAAGGAGAGTTTTACCTGTTGATAAAAGAGAGTTTCACCTGTTGATAAAGGAGAGTTTCACCTGTTGATAAAAGAGAGTTTCACCCGTTGATGAGGGAGAGTTTCACCTGTTCATAAGGGAGAGTTTCACCTGTTAATAAAGGAGAGTTTCACCTGTTAATAAAGGAGAGTTTCACCCGTTGATGAGGGAGAGTTTCACCTGTTCATAAAGGAGAGTTTCACCTGTTAATAAAGGAGAGTTTCACCTGTCAATAAAAGAGAGTTTCACCTGTTAATAAAGGAGTGTTTCACCTGTTGATAAAAGAGAGTTTCACCTGTTAATAGAGGAGAGTTTCACCTGTTGATAAAAGAGAGAAAATGAGCTGCAGAATTATCCTAATCCAGTTTGATACGCTGCTCTCTATACTGGAACCACACATTAAAAGGAACACAAATTTCCACGAAGCAACTGATCCTGAACAGCTGCTTGCTATTTGGGGGTGACCGTACAGACGCAAAAGTGTTTTTACATATGTACAAAACTCAAGGTTCAAGGTCAATTTTATTTTCCAAGAGGGGCAATTTGCTTTACAGCCAACAGTGAATCTCATAAATGCACTATTAACAGTAAAATACACACACCAAGGGGGGGTTACATGATACTGTTGAAGATATAGTACCACCAGGGACAAATGATTTTTTTTATCTGTTAGTCCTGCACCTAGGCACAGGGTATCTGAGACCAGATGGCAGCAGCTTGTACTCTGTGTAAAGGGGGTGAGTGTAGTCCCCAAGGATACCCTGTGCTTTTTTTGTAGCTCTTACTCTCCATAAAAGGGCAATTTCATCAAAGCTAGAGCCAGCTATTTGACTACACATTCTCACAATTTGTGTCACCCACTTCCTCTTTTTCAAATTAACAGATCCAAACCAGCAGATAAAAGAGAAGGTTAAAACAGACTCAATAAACAAGAATTCAACATTTTCATAAACGATTGACATTAAAATTCCACAGTATTGATCAAAATACATACGCTAATGTGTCTTTGCACATACAGCATCAGTGTTGGCTTCACATGCGAGATTGTCTTTAATTATAGTATTTGAGCTGATTCACCACCTCAACAGCCTGCCCATTCATTGATATGGGGGTAACAGTTAAAGGCTTCCTCCTAAAATCAATGATCATCATGGTTTTAGATACATTGGTTTCTAAATAGGAGCATTTGCACCACTTAGCAAAACTCATGAAAACCTGAAATGTTCAGGGTAAACTGCACGTGGCTGAATCTTTCACTTTCAATGTTTATGTGAACAGGGTCGATAATGGCTGATACCAACGTTGAACTGACGCCTGGGTGTACCACTACTTTTGGTAGCTGTTATAAAGCCCCTATCCAAATGATGTCCTTTTATATTTTAATCAGTTGGCTGGATTGGTGGCCTTCTCTTCGTCTTATTATATGCAAGGGCCCTACGTGTCTGATACCTAGATAATTTAGGCACACCCTCAGGCCCCCCTTTTGAAAAACTAGAACCACGTCCCAGGTCTCCCACTCCACGAGCGCTGTCCAAGACCTCCACAAGACACTAAAGAGGTGTTTCATCCAAGACAGCTCAACGATTTGTAGAGCCTGAGGCAAATCTCATCCACACCTCCTGGACCAGTGTTGTGGTTTTTCTCCAATAGTTCTGGACATTTTCCGACCACAGACTGAGGTCTTTGACCTGCTCTTTGTAAAGTGTCCTCAGATAATATTTGTTATGAATTTGTGATTAAGTCATAAAAAGTGATTCATTGTTTTTGTCATCCTTTACATTGTGGCCTTTATTCACTTGCTCTTTATTTACCCCTGAGCATGTTGTAACTTTGTTTTGACAACTGGGCCTCGTGTGAGTGCGCCCTGAATTACATGTTAGTTTTTAAATCCTCAGACAGAACTTCTCGAGGCACACAGAGAGTTGGTAAAGACTTTACTGATCCAATGAAAACCTGATAGATGTAAGGTGACATGATTGGATATCATATTTACAACACCACATCAAAAAATAAATCATTGAAGTTTCAGGAGGTTTGGAAACAATAAATATGTTGAACATATTCAATCTGCCCTCCAGTCCCATTTCTCCGTTTTAAAAGTCACTTTTATTGCACTTCACTTGAGCTGATGAATCTCTTCTTCTGCAGTGATTTTATCATTTTATTCAAGATATTACATAGTCTTTACCTTTAGCTCTGACACTTACATCCTGCCTTGATTTTAAAACTCAGAAGATGTTTACATGTGTTTCGGATTCTTGACAGCTGCATGCTGTACATGACAGGGTTCAGAAGCGGCTGAATGAGGAGGAAATACAGAGACAGAATGATGCGTACAATGCTCGGCACGCTGGCCATATTAAATCTACTCTGAAGTATTTCAAACATACAACCAAAAGAAAAGTTGATGAGCGAGGCCAGGTGAGGCGTGCAGGTGCTGATAGCTTTTCGTCGGGTCTGTTGGGAACCAGAGAAACACACCTGCAAGATTTTAGTGTAAGAGAAAAGAATTGGCAGCAGGGGGACTAAGACAGTCAGAACTGTGCCAAAGATTCCATAAATGTTATTCACCTGAATGTCAGAACAAGCTAATTTCACGATAAGATAGTTTTGACAATACAAACTGTTAATGATGTTTCCACAAAATGGCAAAGTGATGGTTAAAAATAAAGTAATCAAGAATTTTACATAGGAGTAAATCCACATCCCAGCTATTAAAGTAACTGCCCTGTTAAACGTCATGAGTGTGTTATACTGCAGAGGGCAACAGATAGCCAGATACCTGTCATAAGACATGACAGCTAGATTACAGAACTCAACACCTGCATAAGTGTAGACACAGAAGATCTGCAGGAAACAGAGAGGAGCAGACACAGTGTGAACGTCTGAGAGAATCTGAACCAGGAGGAAAGGAAACAAACCTGTGCTGCCGTACAGCTCGTTCACAAACAGGCTGCACAGGAAGATGTACATGGGTTCATGAAGACTTCTGTTCATACAGATCAGCACGATGAGAAATATGTTGACAAAAACAATTAGCATGTACAACATTGCAGTTAACAGGAAATACAAGTATTTCAAAGATCCTACATACATGTACGTGCTAAAAATGAAGTAATGTAAAGTTGAATTCACCATCATTCTTACTGTGATGTAACAAACCGTCTACAAAATAAAAAAAGCTTGCTTCCTATCTATTCACCTCGAATGAATTTGCTTTCTTTTTGCCTTCAAGCATTATTATTTTAAGAATTAAGAAAATATATTAAGAACGTCTCACAAACAGCCCGGAGCTTCCTTTGACTCTGTGCCTCCACAGAACAGACACACACACGGCACTGACATCTTTAAATGACACACACACACACATCAGGTTACACACTCTATAACATTAGTTACCTGCTGTGTTTGAATTTCCCTCGGGATCAATAAAGTATCTATCTATCTATCTATCTATCTATCTATCTATCTATCTATCTGTCTATCTATCTATCTATCTATCTATCTATCTATCTATCTATCTATCTGTCTATCTATCTATCTATCTGTTGCAGACAGCTGCAGCAACTGATGTGAGGCGGCAGCAAACCTGAGGCTTTATACATCGACGAGGCTACACCACAAGGAGAGTTTCACCTGTCAATAAAAGAGTTTCACCTGTTCATAAAGGAGAGTTTCACCTGTCAATAAAAGAGAGTTTCACCTGTTAATAAAGGAGAGTTTCATCTGTTAATAAAAGAGAGTTTCACCTGTTCATAAAGGAGAGTTTCACCTGCTGATAAAAGAGAGTTTCACCTGTCAATAAAAGAGAGTTTCACCTGTTCATAAAGGAGAGTTTCACCTGTCAATAAAAGAGAGTTTCACCTGTTAATAAAGGAGAGTTTCATCTGTTAATAAAAGAGAGTTTCACCTGTTAATAAAGGACAGTTTCACCTGTCAATAAAAGAGAGTTTCACCTGTTGATGAAATTTAGTTTATCCTGTTGATAAAGGTGAGATTCACCTGTCGATAAAGGAGAGTTTCACCTGTTAATAAAGGAGAGTTTCACCTGTTAATAAAGGAGAGTTTCACCTGTTGATGAAGGAGAGTTTCACCTGTTAATAAAGGAGAGTTTCACCTGTTAATAAAGGAGAGTTTCACCTGTTCATAAAGGAGAGTTTCACCTGTTAATTGAGGAGAGTTTCACCTGTTCATAAAGGAGAGTTTCACCTGTAGATAAAGGAGAGTTTCACCTGATGATAAAGGAGAGTTTCACCTGTTAATAAAGGAGAGTTTCACCTGTTGATGAAGGAGAGTTTCACCTGTTGATAAAGGAGAGTTTCACCTGTTAATAAAGGAGAGTTTCACCTGTTAATAAAAGAGTTTCACCTGTTAATAAAGGAGAGCTTCACCTGTTAATAAAAGAGAGTTTCACCTGTTAATAAAGGAGAGTTTCACCTGTTAATAAAAGAGAGTTTCACCTGTTCATAAAGGAGAGATTCACCTGACAAACTTTTCTTTATATCTAATTTTTTCAGGGATCAGAGTCAGGCTGCTACGTACTACGGGTGAGCAAATTGTATCACTTGTTCTGTGTTGCTCAGTGCTGATCGTTAGAGCTAAAAGCTTAATTGTTAATTTTGCCTAGTTTCTTACGACTGTTGTTTCCAACACACTGTACGTTCAGACAAACAGAAGAAATCAAAACACACTCTTTCTCTCTAGCGACAAACCTGCTTAACAGTTTTGTTTATTTTAGCTACCTACTCTTAGCCTAGCTTAGCAGTTAGCTTCTTTTTCTGTCTCTCCCTCTCCTGCTCTCTCCTGCTCTACGCGTCAGATGTTAAGTTACTCCTCGTCCTCCTTTAGTGATAATGATACATGTAAGAAATGTAGTTTATTTTTAGCTTTGGAGGCGAGGGTGTCTGAGTTAGAGAGACGGCGCCGCACCATTGAGTCAGAGTCATCGTACGCAGCAGTAGTTAGCCAGCCACCTGTAGCCGGTGCGGGGGAAGCATAGTTGAAAATCGAAGCACACGGTTCCCCACCAACCACTTCACGTTTCAAACTAATTTTCCCCACTCAGCGACACACAGAGAATAAAACTCTGATTATTGGAGACTCCATAGTCCAAAACGTGAAGCTAGCGAAGTCAGCGGGCATAGTTAGGTGTATACCCGGGGCCAGAGCGGGCGACATCGCATCTCATTTAAAGTTGCTGACAAAGACTAAAGGTAGATTTGATACAATCGTAATTCATGTCGGCACTAATGACTCCCGACTACGCCAGTCGGAAGTCACTAAGGTTAATGTGGAGTCGATGTGTACTAAGACGATGTTGGACTCCGTAGTGTTCTCTGGACCCCTCCCAAATCAGACCAGTGATGACATGTATAGCCGCATGTCATCACTCAACCGCTGGCTGTCGAGGTGGTGTCCAGCACACGATGTGGGCTTCATAGATAACTGGCAGTCTTTTTGGGGAAAACCTGGTCTGCTAGCTAGAGACGGCATCCATCCCACTTTGGACGGTGCAGCTCTATTATCAAGAAACATAGCAGAGGTTATTAGTCCAAAACCTTGACAACAACACAGAGTTCAGACCAGGAGGCAGAGCTGCAGTCTTACACGCTTCTCTGCGCCTCCCTTAGATCTGTCTCCCAGTCACTATAGCTGTAATTCTGAATCGAACTGTAGTTATACTATAGGTACTGTGTCTGTCCCCCGGCCCAGACCCGTTTTTATAAGTCATCCAAACTTATATCAAAACTACAAATACGATTTTGCAAAAAAATCAGAAAATTCACTGCAGACTTTTGAACATTAGGTCCTTAGCATCCAAATCTCTTTTAGTGTATGATCTGATATCAGATCAGCATATTGATTTACTTTGTTTGACTGAAACCTGGCTGTGTCGAGATGAATATGTTAGTTTAAATGAATCCACTCCTCCCAGTCATTTTAGTACTCATATACCTCGAGACACCGGACGAGGTGGTGGAGTGGCAGCTATTTTTAATTTTGGTCTTCTAGTTAACCCTCGACCAAAGCTGAATTTTTCTTCTTTTGAAAGCCTTGTTCTTAGTCTTTCACATCGAGTCTCAAGAACCTTTCTGTAGCATGTCTGTAGGTACTGGTTGTTCAGGCATGGAGACTTTAGGCTGGGTGGGTTCAAATATTTGGACCGAGGGCTCCTCAGTGTCACTAATACTAATCTGTTCTTCTAAGTGCTCCCCAATTTGGCTCATCATATCTTTAAGCACTATTTCATAACTTTTACCACTATGATCTGCCAATTTCTTCAATTCATTTAGGTAGTTTGTTGTACAGCTGCTACCAACTGTGGCTGTGTACTCATTTGCTAGTGCTTTAACACAGTAAACTATCTCAGGTGCATCTTTTGGAGAATGCATGTAAGGCAAAAGTGGCATTAAAGCTACTAAGGCAGCACTATGTGTAAACTCAACGATCAGGTTTTTGTTGTATGGACTTGTAAAAGTATCTACTGGAACTATTGTCTTAATGGACCCATATCTCTTTAAACACTCAATAATTTCTTCATCTGTTTCTGTATTAGTACCACCACTAACTATAACAGAACAGGATACATCAACTTCAGACCTCGTTACGAAATCCATCTTAACATGGACTGACTCATCAAACTTAAGATAATGTTGTTATTCACACAAAAATGAGCTCCTGACTAGCTTGCCAAGTTATATGTAGCATGTGGGCTAATTGTGCATTTAAGTCAAATTTAAATTAGGAAGAAATAAGGTAGGTCTCTCGGAGCTCAAAAGTGAATACCAACAAAATCCAAACACAGGTAAATTTAAATAATAATTATTGTATTTCACATTTAAAAAAATACTTCCAATATAACAAAACAATAAGTTCAACAACCAACATAAATATCCTCTTAATCAGAAAACGCTTCTTGGGTCCATCAAAAACCAAAAAAAAAGTCAATGTCTTTCGATCCGTGTGCGAATGTCTTTATAGATCCTACCAACTTGTAGGCAGGGTAGATCTCGTAGGTTTTAGCTCGCCATCCTACGGTGTAAGGTTCATACACTAAAACCTGACCTATAAAAAAAAAGGTCATGAACAGTGAGTCCATTCATTGTGCATTCATTGAAATATTCATTATCAGATCTCATTGAAAACCCCATTACTTAAACATCACACAACATAAATATACCTTTAGCTTTAGGCTAGGATTACTTTATGAAATCCTGCAGTGTAATCAAATGAAAAGAAATACATGCCAAGGTTTCCAATGACAAGGCCCCGTACACGGCCGTGGCTTAAAGTAGGGGTTTTCCCCAAGGGGATTCTGCATAGAAATTTCTCCCACGATTCCCGCGGAAGAAAACAACCAACCACATTTATCACTCATCTAACATTAAAAAATATACAATATACAACATACAACTCACCGCTGTGTAAATCAAAAACTCGTCCCGTCTTGGGCAACCAAACAGTTCTGCTTCTGCAGCATGCGATGAGGTGAGGGGAAGTGACCTTGTGAACCGGATGTTTATGACAGGTGGGAGGAGTTCTGATAGGTTGAAGATTTTAGCGGAGTTTAAGTGAGATTATGGAATGTTTTAGAAAAATAAAATAGGGAAATAAATAAATACAAAATAAAATGAAAACCAATTATTCTTAAGTTATGGAGGTTCACTAAGGTCATTCCCCTCTCAAAAGAAAAAAAATAGAGGGCTAATATTTAATTCAATTTAATTAACCTGGGTTACATTTCAGCCAGTTCTAGTTGTTGTAGTTTACCGCCCTCCTGGCCCATATTCTGAATTTCTATCTGAATTTGCAGAATTTTTATCAGATTTAGTCCTTAGCAGTGATAGAATAATTGTTGTAGGTGACTTCAATATCCATGTGGATGTTGATAATGATAGCCTTAGCACAGCTTTCATGTCACTATTAGACTCTATTGGTTTCACCCAGGGTGTAAACGAACCTACTAATTTTCCTAGAAAATCCTCTTCTATCAGACCATTTCCTTATTACTTTCAACTTTGTCCTACCAGAATTATCTCTGCTTAATAAAAATGTGCTTTCTAGAAGTTTGTCTGATAGTGCTGTAGCTAGATTTAAGGAAGCTATTTCAGCTGCTTTTGATTCAGTACCGTGTTTCAACCCAGTTGGAAACTCTTCTGATAGCTTTAGTCCCTCTCAGCTAGATCAGTTTGTTGATAGTGCAGTGGATTCACTGAGAGTTACTCTGGATTCGATTGCTCCCCTGAAACAGAAGGTTATCAAATGGCAGAGAATAGCTCCATGGTTCAACTCAGAAACCCGTACTCTAAAACAAACGTCGCGAAATTTTGAAAGAATATGGCGCTCGACCAAAACGGCAGAATCTTGTTTATTCTGGCAGGATAGTCATAGAAAATATATGAAGGCTCTACGTCACACTCGAGCTGCCTACTACTCCTCTCTAATCGAGGAAAACAAAAGCAATCCTAGATACCTTTTAAGCACTGTAGCCAGGCTGACAGAGAGTTCCTTTAGCCCTCAGCAGTAATGATTTCATGAGCTTTTTCAACAACAAAATTCTAGACATCAGAGACAAATTTAGTAACCTCCTGCCCTTACCTGGTGTGGATACGTCTGATAGGGCAGAGACAGTTCCAGGACTATTAGTCTAGACTGTTTTTCTCCAATCGACCTTTCAGAGCTAAATTCAATTATTTCTGCATCGAAACCGTCAACCTGTCTTTTAGACCCAATCCCACCCAAGCTGTTTAAGGAAGTCTTTCCCTTAGTTAGCAACTCTATATTAGATATGATCAATATGTCTTTACTGGCAGGCTATGTACCACAGGCATTTAAAGATGCGGTAATCAAACCTCTCCTCAAAAAGCCTACTCTAGATTCAGAACTCTAGCTAATTATAGGCCTATATCCAACCTTCCTTTTATCTCGAAGATCCTGGAGAAAGTGGTAGCTAATCAGCTGTGTGACTTTCTCCATGACAACAGTTTATTTGAGGAGTTTCAGTCAGGATTTAGAGTCCACCATAGCACTGAGACTGCACTAGTTAAAGTTACAAACGATCTACTTCTAGCTTCAGACAGGGGACTTCTCTCTGTGCTCGTCTTGTTAGATCTTAGTGCTGCTTTTGACACCATTGACCATCAGATCCTATTGTACAGACTAAAACATTTACTTGGAATTACAGGGACTGCTTTAAGTTGGTTTGAATCCTACTTATCAGACCGATCTCAGTTTGTACATGTTAATGATGAGTCCTCTATGCACACTAAAGTTTGCCATGGAGTCCCACAAGGTTCAGTGCTTGGACCAATTCTCTTTACATTATATATGCTTCCTCTGGGAAATATAATGAGGAAAGACTCCATACAGTTTCATTGTTATGCAGATGATATTCAGCTTTATGTATCAATGAAGCACGATGGCACCAGTCAGTTATGTCAGCTAGAAACGTGCCTTAAGGACGTTAGGACCTGGATGACCAGAAATTTTTTGCTACTTAACTCAGACAAGACTGAAGTTATTGTGCTAGGCCCTAAGAACCTCAGAGAGACTTTTTTTAATGATATGACTGTCCTTAATGACATCAGCCTGCCATCTAGCACCACTGTTAGGAATCTAGGAGTTCTATTTGATCAAGATATGTCTTTTAGCTCTCACATCAGGCAAATTTCAAGAACAGCCTATTTTCACCTTCGTAATATATCCAAGATCAGGAATATCCTGTCGGAAAATGATGCAGAAAAACTAGTTCATGCATTTGTTACCTCCAGGTTGGATTATTATAATTCTCTTTTGTCAAGGTGCTTTGGTAAGTCTCTAAAGACTCTTCAACTAGTCCAGAACGCTGCAGCTCGTGTACTGACTAGAACTAGGAAAAGGGACCACATTACTCCTGTGTTGGCTTCTCTGCACTGGCTCCCTATACAGTCTAGAATAGAATTCAAGATCCTTCTTCTCACTTACAAAGCGCTAAATGGCCAGGCACCATCTTATCTTAAGGAGCTACTGGTGCCGTACTGTCCCTCGAGAACATTACGGTCCCAGAATGCAGGCCTACTAGTGGTACCTACAGTCTCTAAGTGTACTATGGGAGGTAAAGCCTTCAGTTATCAGACCTGCTGGTGGTACCTACAGTCTCTAAGTGTACTATGGGAGGTAAAGCCTTCAGTTATCGGGCTCCTCTCCTCTGGAATCATCTTCCAGCCGGGGTCCGGGAGGCAGACACAGTGTGTATTTTGAAGAATAGACTTAAAACTTTCCTTTTTGATAAATCTTATAGTTAGGGCTGGTGCTGGTGTAGACCAGCCCCTAGTTAGGCTGCTATAGGCTTAGACTACCGGGGGAACTGGCACCTTGAGCTCCTCTCTCTCTCTCTCTCTCTCTCTCTCTCTCTCTCTCTCTCTGTGCATATACAGTACATCATATCACTGCATGTATCTATCTGTAAATATCAGTCACTAATCACCTACTTTCCTGGGAGCTCTTGAGCTCTCTTAGGCTCCTCGAGCTCGTTGATTGACGGCCTGCCAGAACAACTCCCTTCCCCACCAGATCGTTGATTGACGGCTTGCCTGAACAACACCCCCACCCCACCCCACCCCCTTGCTCCCTATCCCTCTTCCTGCATTTTATTCCATCTCTCCCCTATCCCCTTCCAAGCCCGGCGCAGTCTAGGCCTTTTGCTCTTTTGTCATGTTAACAGACAAAGAGTAAGATATTTTACCTACTTTTTGTAAAGTGTCTTGAGATAACACTTGTTATGAGTTGACGCTATACAAATAAAAATTGATTGATTGAAATCAGCAGATAAAAGAGAAGGTTAAAACAGACTCAATAAACAAGAATTCAACATTTTCATAAACGATTGACGTTAAAATTCCACAGTATTGATCAAAATACATACGCTAATGTGTCTTTGCACATACAGCATCAGTGTTGGCTTCACATGCGAGATTGTCTTTAATTATAGTATTTGAGCTGATTCACCACCTCAACAGCCTGCCCATTCATTGATATGGGGGTAACAGTTAAAGGCTTCCTCCTAAAATCAATGATCATCATGGTTTTAGATACATTGGTTTCTAAATAGGAGCGTTTGCACCACTTAGCAAAACTCATGAAAACCTGAAATGTTCAGGGTAAGCTGCACGTGGCTGAATCTTTCACTTTCAATGTTTATGTGAACAGGGTCGATAATGGCTGATACCAACGTTGAACTGACACCTGGGTGTACCACTACTTTTGGTAGCTGTTATAAAGCCCCTATCCAAATGATGTCCTTTTATATTTTAATCAGTTGGCTGGATTGGTGGCCTTCTCTTCGTCTTATTATATGCAAGGGCCCTACGTGTCTGATACCTAGATAATTTAGGCACACCCTCAGGCCCCCCTTTTGAAAAACTAGAACCACGTCCCAGGTCTCCCACTCCACGAGCGCTGTCCAAGACCTCCACAAGACACTAAAGAGGTGTTTCATCCAAGACAGCTCAACGATTTGTAGAGCCTGAGGCAAATCTCATCCACACCTCCTGGACCAGTGTTGTGGTTTTTCTCCAATAGTTCTGGACATTTTCCGACCACAGACTGAGGTCTTTGACCTGCTCTTTGTAAAGTGTCCTCAGATAATATTTGTTATGAATTTGTGATTAAGTCATAAAAAGTGATTCATTGTTTTTGTCATCCTTTACATTGTGGCCTTTATTCACTTGCTCTTTATTTACCCCTGAGCATGTTGTAACTTTGTTTTGACAACTGGGCCTCGTGTGAGTGCGCCCTGAATTACATGTTAGTTTTTAAATCCTCAGACAGAACTTCTCGAGGCACACAGAGAGTTGGTAAAGACTTTACTGATCCAATGAAAACCTGATAGATGTAAGGTGACATGATTGGATATCATATTTACAACACCACATTAAAAAATAAATCATTGAAGTTTCAGGAGGTTTGGAAACAATAAATATGTTGAACATATTCAATCTGCCCTCCAGTCCCATTTCTCCGTTTTAAAAGTCACTTTTATTGCACTTCACTTGAGCTGATGAATCTCTTCTTCTGCAGTGATTTTATCATTTTATTCAAGATATTACATAGTCTTTACCTTTAGCTCTGACACTTACATCCTGCCTTGATTTTAAAACTCAGAAGATGTTTACATGTGTTTCGGATTCTTGACAGCTGCATGCTGTACATGACAGGGTTCAGAAGCGGCTGAATGAGGAGGAAATACAGAGACAGAATGATGCGTACAATGCTCGGCACGCTGGCCATATTAAATCTACTCTGAAGTATTTCAAACATACAACCAAAAGAAAAGTTGATGAGCGAGGCCAGGTGAGGCGTGCAGGTGCTGATAGCTTTTCGTCGGGTCTGTTGGGAACCAGAGAAACACACCTGCAAGATTTTAGTGTAAGAGAAAAGAATTGGCAGCAGGGGGACTAAGACAGTCAGAACTGAGCCAAAGATTCCATAAATGTTATTCACCTGAATGTCAGAACAAGCTAACTTCACGACAAGATAGTTGTGACAATACAAACTGTTAATGATGTTTCCACAAAATGGCAAAGTGATGGTTAAAAATAAAGTAATCAAGAATTTTACATAGGAGTAAATCCACATCCCAGCTATTAAAGTAACTGCCCTGTTAAACGTCATGAGTGTGTTATACTGCAGAGGGCAACAGATAGCCAGATACCTGTCATAAGACATGACAGCTAGATTACAGAACTCCACCTGAGCGTACGTGTACAAGCAGAAGATCTGCAGGAAACAGAGAGGAGCAGACACAGTGTGAACGTCTGAGAGAATCTGAACCAGGAGGAGAGGAAACAAACCTGTGCTGCCGTACAGCTCGTTCACAAACAGGCTGCACAGGAAGATGTACATGGGTTCATGAAGACTTCTGTTCATACAGATCAGCACGATGAGAAATATGTTGACAAAAACAATTAGCATGTACAACATTGCAGTTAACAGGAAATACAAGTATTTCAAAGATCCTACATACATGTACGTGCTAAAAATGAAGTAATGTAAAGTTGAATTCACCATCATTCTTACTGTGATGCAACAAACCATCTGCAAAATATATTAAAAAGCTTGCTTCCTATCTATTCACCTCGAATGAATTTGCTTTCTTTTTGCCTTCAAGCATTATTATTTTAAGAATTAAGAAAATATATTAAGAACGTCTCACAAACAGCCCGGAGCTTCCTTTGACTCTGTGCCTCCACAGAACAGACACACACACGGCACTGACATCTTTAAATGACACACACACACACATCAGGTTACACACTCTACAACATTAGTTACCTGCTGTGTTTGAATTTCCCTCGGGATCAATAAAGTATCTATCTATCTATCTATCTATCTATCTATCTATCTATCTATCTGTTGCAGACATCTGCAGCAACTGATGTGAGGCGGCAGCAAACCTGAGGCTTTATACATCTCCATGACGAGGCCACACCACCTCAGTCACCGCCGGTCCCCAGGGGACACAAATGACTGACGGACCTCGAGCTCAGGTTTGGTTCATTAACAATAACACTGTGTGACAGACTGTTTACTAACCAAAGAGATCAATTATAGTAATAGAACTGTTACCATGACCGTAAAAAAAACAACATTTAAATTAAATAGTAACAGAAAAAATAATGAGAAATAAAAATCTGCAGCTTTTAAATCTTATTTTGCAGGTACAATTTCCACATAGTCCATCAGCACAATGTTTTGCTCCTTCAGACGGTGCCGGCCCTGCCCCACTGGATCTGATTCTGGAACGTTAGCGAGAACTACAAGATCACGAGAGAACTACAAGATCACAGGAGAACTACAAGATCGAAGGAGAACTGCAAGATCAAATGAGAAAGACAAGATTGAAGGAGAACTACAAGATTGAAGGAGAACTACAAGATCACAGGAGAACTACAAGATCAAATGAGAACTACAAGATTGAAGGAGAACTACAAGATTGAAGGAGAACTACAAGATTGAAGGAGAACTACAAGATCACAGGAGAACTACAAGATCACAGGAGAACTACAAGATTGAAGGAGAACTACTAGATCACGCAGGAATAAAGAGAACATGCTAACAACATGTTTCTTTGTTTTTCTGAGGATGATTTGTTGTTTATTCTGTTTTGACGTTACGTTGATGTGTGATGGAATATACGACCAGGAGTCCGTATGTTGTGTTTTATTTTGAAATTGACCGGACGCTCTGTGAGTGTCCTTGTCTGACTTTGTTCTACTCTGTTCAGCTTGATGTGTGCTTGTAGTGAGCGCCGTCAAAAAAAGACTCTCAGCGTATTTGAAAAGGAGCAGAGTCTAGTGGTGCTTCTGGGACGCTCCGTAGACGAACTGTGGCGCCCGCTGTGGAAACGGAAGGATTGTGTTAGGTAGGGTTTGTTTCTAATGTATAAATCTAATGAAGAAATCGTGAAACAGACTGGAGATTATAACACCATTTAATCGGCCGAGGTCAGACAACTTCATCAAACAAGCACGCTTCCAAATCACTTGACTGACAAAGTGCTGACAAAGTAACAGTGTTCACAGTGCTGCTTATATTCTGTCAAAAAGGTGCAACCCACAAATTCCTTTCCATTTGGGTGCATCACCATAAATCAATGAAGATGACATGACACTGACTTGTATACGTATCAGATGTAGACTCTCTGTCTAGCAAACAGTTGTTGACAACATATAGTTGGCTCTTCTCCATATATAGATCTGCTACTACTTAGGTGCTTCGCTCATATAAGGTTACAGCTTCAGACACCTAAAGGTAGGAGTGTTAACACGTGGTAGGCAGACTTGAATAATATATTTCACGAAGTTACCAAGATAAATGAATTTCATGAAAATTCGTACTAACAGATTGACTAGAGTGGCAGCAAACAGCGGTGAAGTGCACGGAGCTAACAAACCACATCGTATGTGCAAGTGGTGGTTAGTTGAAGCGCTGAAAGAATATCAATTAGAAAGTGACTTAAATAATTATCAGTGGTAGCTAAGTGCACAGGCGGTTTGCCTCCTTTCAACACTATATCCCTGAAGAAAGCTAGAGTTCAACACAGCCGCCTGATGCCAGGCTGATAACTGCCACGGGTCCATTGATGACCTTACCAGGAGTCAAAAACGACAAAGGACCACTGCAGGGTCTTCATCGGCCTGTGGTGGTTAGAGTGGTTGGGGTGTGAGTTCTTTGGCACTAGTACCATGCAGGATGTCTTCCTGAGGTGTGGTACTCTCCCCAGCTTCAGGCTCATATGGACACTGGCGTTAGCTCTGTAAACAGCATTATGCTACGTTCCCAGTATAGTAGGTTAAGCGCCACTAGCTCGCCCATCGTATTGGGATTGGCCTTTAACATGCCTGGTGATGATATAGAAGTGGAGAAGAGTCTTCTCTTCTTCTTCCTTTGAGCTTGTGGAGAACTACAGGGTCTTCTGTTGGTACGCTGTAGGTAGGCTGAGCGGCGACGGTGCTGAGACGCAGCATGGCGGAGTACAGACTCATGCATCTGGTGGAATTTAAGGGTACGAGTGTGTGATTCTGCAGAAGCACCACTAACACCTGCATGCATGGTTTGCCCTCCAGTTTTTCTCGGGGCACCTCTTTGCCAACCTGGCCTAGAGGTGTTGTTGTGTGAGTTTGGGAGAGTTTCCCTGGGAGTTGAGTTTCTCGTCTCAGGAGCGGTGTTTTGGTTTCCCTTCAGCAAAGTAAAGGAAGCTACTTTCTAGTAGTTAGTAGCTAGTTTATTCTTTTGTTTTGAACCCTGTCCCATCCAACTGTGTGTCATTATAGTGGATATCTTTCTGGGATAACTTTTTAGAAACCCCCCGCTACTTCTTACCCCCCATGACAGAGTTTCACCAAAACGTCACTTTAAGAGAATCTTTATGTTAAATTCATATTATTCAAGTTTAGCTACAAGCAGAAAATATGTTTTTTAAAGTGAGATTAAACAAACAGCATTGTGCTTCTGTGTGTCCGATGTGCGGGGGTCTGAGGGGAGGTCATTATGGTCTCTCTGAGGACCAGTGGAACCGGAGCGTCTGCTGGCTGATTGGTCTCACTGGTTAACAGCTCTGAAGGTAATTTGCTTCAGAGGGAAATAGTGGAAACAGTGTCTGATGTAAGGACGCCTCAGGGACCCACATGTTGACGGGCCAGAGTGACCTTTGACCTGAGGGACTTCAGTAATGGGCTCTGGTGATGTAACTTTCCCGTAGACCTGAGGACGCAGCGCGGCTTTACTGTGGGGACATTAAACGAGTGTTTAAACAAGAGTTTTTATTTTATGACATTAGTTTGGATTGTTTGTTAAAAGTTTTCACTCTGCATCAGTTCTGTGTTCTGTTCAGCCTCTTTCAGCGCCCGGTTTCAGTTTCACAGATTTCTTTATGTTAATTCTCCAGAGAGCGTGCAGATTCAGCTCTTGCTCAGGTCGTATTATGTCATCTGCTTTCTGCCTCAGACGCGGGAATAATGTAACATAATGATACCTGCACCAGCCCTACCTATAAGCTTAATGAAAAATGAAAGTTTTAAGTGTATTCTAATAAGTACAGAGTGTGTCTGCCTCCCGGACCCTGACTGGGGGATGACTCCAGAGGAGAGGAGGAGGCAGCTTAGTGTGTGCAGATCTGGAGGTCAAAAAGCTGTCATACATGCAGCGTGTTAGTCAGTTCATTATTCTTTTTAAAGGAGGTTTGAGAACGGCTCCAGATTTAAAGGAAGAGACGTTTCTGACAATCATTTGATGGTTTAGGCTTGAAGCCTTAGTGGGCTGATTCAGACTGGATGACATCAGAGGAGCTCTGTGCTCGCTCAAATCCGGTGCGATCTTGACTTTACGCTCGATTCACACAGAACACAGACGTTATGCTGATTCTGTGAGAATAGGCTTTAAGATGCTTATGAGATAAAACAAGTTTAATCCAGGATAATATTTTACTTTTAAGAAGTGAGACTGAGTCAGTGTGTCAGCTCTGAGTACCCACACACCGGTCTGTCTTCTCTTTGTGTCCCCATGTGTGAACCATGTAGATAAATGAAAAGAAGAGTCAATAAAGTTGAACATCAGGAAACTCTCTGGTCTTTACTTTATTGTTAACAGTCTTAGTTACACGCTGTCTGTGAGTCCACAGCGTTCTCAGCTCACAGATTTACTAATTTAACATACAAGTCGTCTCCATCCTGAGACTTTTAAACAAACTGAATCTCAGAGGCTTTTATTCTGAAGGAAACTCTGTTCTCCAGTTTTGTTGCGCTGTTTGTGTCGTGTTGTCGGGGTCCTTCAGGCTGTGGCACAGTTAAGCCTTCAGGAGTCAGGAGACCAGCTCCTGTCCCTGCAGGACGTGTCCTCACCCCCTCTAAAGACACTCAGAGACATTAAACATTCGTCCAAACCTGGTCTCGTCTCTTCCTGGTGTCGGTTTTTATCAGCCAGCCCAGAGTCGATTCACAGTCCACATGTAGACAAACTCCACAGCTACAGGCTAACTTTGGCCTAACGGTTTGTCCTGGTCTAAATGCTGGACCTCCTCCTGGTCTACCTCTCAGCGTTGATCTTGTAGCGCAGCACAAAGTACGCCATGAGCCTCAGAGAGAAGAAGAAGATGGCGAGGATGATGAAGTCCAGGTAAAGTTTGGCGTCCAGCATGTCCAGCTCCTTCAAGATGGCCTCAGACTTCTGGAAGTGACAGGTGTCGTCTTCGTCACAGTGCAGATCCTCCCGGTCCAGGCCGTAGATGGACAGGATGACGCCCTCAAAGCCGTACCTGAAACACGGCACAGGAGGTCGGATCAGGAGGGTATGACAGAGTGTGACATTATGAAAGAAAGGATCCCTACAGAGAGAATTTAGAGGAAAATGAATGACCACAAGCAGCTGTTACATCTCTCTCCACAAACACACCACATTCAGAGAACAGGAAGTTCATCTCCCAGGACTCAGGAGTTTGAGCGTGCTGCTGAGTCAAGCCGCTAGTTTGTCTCTTTCAGATGTCTTTGTGTCTTAAAGGCTTTATATGTGATTTTTTGATCCAGCAGATGTCGCCCTTGAGCACCAGCACTAAAACCAAAACAACTCGCTCTGCATTGTTGTGTTAGCATGCTAATGCTAGTGATCTTTATTATGCTGGTATCTTCACACTGCATGTAAATTTACCTGAAATGAGCGTGATCTAGAAACACAGTTAAGCAGTGAGTACAGTATGTTATTCTTCTTTTCTCTAGTCCCTCAATTAAACAACTTTTATACACGAGGGGAGGAGTCAGCCGGCCGTCCTGGCGATGTAAACAAAGTGAAGATAGGACTCTGAAAACTCTGAAAACATCACAGACAGTGGGACTCGGGTGTTACACCCACTGTAGACAGTCATGACTGTTATTTTCAGAGGATAGACTTGATTTCTACATTTAAGTGTGAAAAATCACATATGAAGCCTTTAAACTGTAGATTTCAACAAACACAAGAACACAAAATAAACCGCTAAAGAAGAATGAGTAACTCCCATAATCTGTGATGTCAGTCGTAACACAGCCACCTGCCACTAGGTGGGGCTCTACCACCTGGATGTAAACAAGCACAGTGAACACAGAGCATCTCGTAGGAGCGGTTTGTTTATGTCTATAACATGGAAGTTGTGTGGTGTGTGTAAAGTAGCATGACAGCAGTATCAGGTTAAACTGGAGATCAGTGCTCAGTAACAAACAGCGCCCCCACCTGACGTAGGAGATGTAGGACATCCACTGCAGGTACCAGGGTATGGTGTCGAAACTGACGAAGAACCCAGAGAACAGGAGAACCGGGATCGCTGTTACCGGACCCACAAACGTTGCCACCTGCAGGAAACAGTAGAGTCAAACACACCTGAGTGCAGTCTGCAGGTAAACACACCTGAGTGCAGTCTGCAGGTAAACACACCTGAGTGCAGTCTGCAGGTAAACACACCTGAGTGCAGTCTGCAGGTAATGACACCTGAGTGCAGTCTGCAGGTAATGACACCTGAGTGCAGTCTGCAGGTAAACACACCTGAGTGCAGTCTGCAGGTAAACACACCTGAGTGCAGTCTGCAGGTAATGACACCTGAGTGCAGTCTGCAGGTAATGACACCTGAGTGCAGTCTGCAGGTAAACACACCTGAGTGCAGTCTGCAGGTAAACACACCTGAGTGCTTCAAGTATTAAAGCAGCAAACATTTTGAGAACCTGAATTCAGAGGGTCTGACCTGCAGCGAGGTGGACGCAGCTCCGATCAGCAGACCCAGACTCTGAGCCACCAGAGAGGTCAGGACCCCCAGAGACAGGAAGAGGAAGAAGCGACCGGCGTCGGGAGGCTGAGCGGTCATCCAGTACACGATACTGCAGTACACCACGGGGAACACTACCTGTAGGACAGCAGACACTTTAAGGTCAGTAAATCAAACTGGAGTTTTACTGGCTGTGATGGTCAGTAGACCGATCTCTAAACTGTAGAATCTTTGTGAGGGTGAGAACCAGGGGAACAAGATGAAGTGATTTCCCTACAAGTTATCACTGTATGCTGATGATTTGTGTTTTATGTATCAGATCACATTCACTCTATGAGTGGCAGCAACCAGCATCCCATCGATTCTCCAGCATCACAACTCAAACAGTCTGAAGTTCTTGTCAAACTGAGCCCCCCTGGTTTAAAGTAACCATGGATCAATGTAACCAGAACATGAACCTCTCTTTTTCTCCCACATAATGTCTCAAGTTAAGTCTGGCCTTCAAAGATGGAGCAGTTTCCCTGTTTTGCTGATTGGAAGAATTAACCTTAATGACCTCTTTGAAAACCTTTCTTGCATAAAAAACATAAAATAAGAGACAAAAGAAGTGACATTTACATCCCTGTTCTGTATGTCGTGGAGGCGCCCCCCCCTCCCCCGTACCGTCTGCAGAGGCGTTACAGAGGAGAGACGGGATCGCCTGAGCCATGTTTTGAAACCTTTAGAGCAGCTTTACATGATCGTATTTATCTGATACTGCTGTCAGTAAAAACCCTAATTTCATACTCTGCTGCTGTCTCTTTAAGGCCCCCCCACTTTCTTCTGATTGGTCAGCTCTATGGAATACTTCAGGGGGACAGAACGCTGCAGGGCTGCCAGAGGGAGGGCTGCTCTCCAGGTCTGGGAGAAGAGAGTCTATGTAAGAGGTTTCAGAGGATTACGGAGAGGCTTGAAGCCGTCTGTTGAAATTCTTGGTTTCATATCGGGGAACTATGGCGCCCTCTGCAGACTCATCCTGGGATTACTCCAACATATGTTCACCTCTTGATCTGAAACTTTGCCCACGTTTAGTTTGGACGGTTTCAAATCGGAGTCAGCAGAAAAGGTCGACTTTAAACTTTTTATTGCAACACGCAGCTGACTCCAAACTCGGTTAATTTCCCGTTTAACACCAGAAACACGACCTCCTGCCGACTGCTCTGTTCTGGATTTATTTGAAATATTTACCTGGAAGGGGACGTCAGCCATGGTTTTAGCCAGGTAATAAGCCTTCAGACTGTACCAGTAGTTCAGGTGTTCCCTCAGAAAAACTCCCATCTCCAGAGGAACTGGACACACACACATGAACACATGAACACACACACATGAACACATGAACACACACACATGAATACACACACATGAGCACACACACACATGAGCACACACACATGAACACACACACACTTCAACAAACACACATGAGCACACACACATGAGCACACACACGAACACATGAACACACACACATATGAACACACACACACATGAACACACACACATGAACACACACACATGAATACACACACATGAGCACACACACATGAACACACACACACTTCAACAAACACACATGAGCACACACACATGAGCACACACACACACATGAACACACACACACAAACACACACACATGAACACATGAGCACACACACATGAATACATGAACACACACATATGAACACATGAACACACACATGAATACATGAACACACACACATGAACACACACACATGAGCACACACACATGAGCACATGAACACACACACATGAACACATGAGCACACACACATGAGCACACACACATGAGCACACACACATGAGCACA
>NC_089205.1:30595829-30608329 GCF_963930695.1 Labrus bergylta
ACATGAGACCACCTGAACCAACCAGAGACCCCCTGAGAACACCTGAGACCACATGAGACCACCTGAGAACACCTGAGACCACCTGAACCCTGCACAGAACACCTCAGAAGACCTGAACCCATCAGAAACCCCCTGAGAACACCTGAGAACACCTCAGACCACCTGAGAATACATGAGACCACCTGAACCAACCAGAGACCCCCTGAGAACACCTGAGACCACCTGAACCCTGCACAGAACATTTGAGAAGACCTAAACCAATCAGAGACCCCATGAGAACACCTGAGACCATCTGAACCAATCAGAGACCCCCTGAGAACAACTGAGAACACTTGAACCAACCACAGACCCCCTGAGAACAACTGAGACCACCTGAACCCTCCACAGAACACCTGAACCAACCCTAGAACACCTGAGACCACCTGAACCCACCAAAGAAAACCTGGAACACCTGAGACCACCTGAGTACATGAGAACACCTGAAAGATGATGAAGATGATGATGAAGATGATAATGACCTGTAGTAACCGTTGCTGTTTATGTGATGATGGAACCTAAACGCCGTTTAACAAGATTATCAGATTTAATCTGATGTAATCAGCTCTGACTGACAGTAACCTCCACCACACCAATACAACACTCACTGTACTACACACTGTACTACACACTACACACTGTACTACACACTGTACTACACACTGTACTACAGACTGTACTACACACTGTACTACACACTGTACTACACACTACACACTGTACTACACACTGTACTGCACACTGTACTACAGACTGTACTACACACTGTACTACACACTGTACTACACACTGTACTACACACTGTACTGCAAACTGTACTACAGACTGTACTACACACTGTACTACACACTGTACTACACACTGTACTGCACACTGTACTACAGACTGTACTACACACTGTACAACACACTGTACTACACACTGTACTACAGACTGTACTACACACTGTACTGCAAACTGTACTACAGACTGTACTACACACTGTACTACACACTGTACTGCACACTGTACTACAGACTGTACTACACACTGTACTACACACTGTACTACACACTGTACTGCACACTGTACTACACACTGTACTACACACTGTACTACACACTGTACTGCAAACTGTACTACAGACTGTACTACACACTGTACTACACACTGTACTACACACTGTACTACACACTACACACTGTACCACACACTGTCCCACACACTGTACTACACACTACACACTGTACTACACACTGTACTACACACTGTACTGCACACTGTACTACAGACTGTACTACACACTGTACTACATACTGTACTACACACTGTACTACACACTACACACTACACACTGTACCACACACTGTACTACACACTACACACTGTACTACACACTGTACTGCAAACTGTACTACAGACTGTACTACACACTGTACTACACACTACACACTGTACTACACACTGTACTACACACTGTACTGCACACTGTACTACAGACTGTACTACACACTGTACTACACACTGTACTACACACTGTACTACACACTACACACTACACACTGTACCACACACTGTACTACACACTACACACTGTACTACACACTGTACTGCACACTGTACTACAGACTGTACTACACACTGTACTACACACTACACACTGTACTACACACTGTACTACACACTGTACTACAGACTGTACTACACACTGCACTACACACTGTACTACACACTGTACTACACACTACACACTACACACTGTACCACACACTGTACTACACACTACACACTGTACTACACACTGTACTACACACTGTACTACACACTACACACTGTACCACACACTGTACTACACACTCTACTACACACTACACACTGTACTACACACTACACACTGTACTACACACTGTACTACACACTGTACTACACACTACACACTGTACTACACACTGTACTACACACTGTACTACACACTGTACTGCACACTGTACTACAGACTGTACTACACACTGTACAACACACTGTACTACACACTGTACTGCACATTGTACAACACACTGTACTGCACACTGTACTACACACTGTATCGCACACTGTACCACACACTGTACTACACACTCTACTACACACTCTACTACACACTCTACTACACACTACACACTGTACCACACACTGTATTACACACTGTACCACACACTACACACTGTACTACACACTACACACTGTACCACACACTGTATTACACACTGTACCACACACTACACACTGTACCACACACTACATACTGTACTACACACTACACACTGTACTACACACTGTACTACACACTGTACCACACACTGTACTACACACTACACACTGTACTACACACTGTACTACACACTGTACTGCACACTGTACTACAGACTGTACTACACACTGTACAACACACTGTACTACACACTGTACTGCACATTGTACAACACACTGTACTGCACACTGTACTACACACTGTATCGCACACTGTACCACACACTGTATCGCACACTGTACTGCACACTCTACTACACACTGTACCGCACACTGTACTACACATACTACACACTGTACTGCACACTGTACTACACACTGTACTAAACAATATAACACACACTGTACTACACATTGTATCACACACTGTACCACACACTGTACTGCACACTCTACTACACACTGTACCGCACACTGTACTACACATACTACACACTGTACTACACACTGTACTGCACACTGTACTACACACTGTACTAAACAATATAACACACACTGTACTACACACTGTACCACACACTGTACCGCATACTGTACTACACAAACTACACACTGTACCACACACTGTACTACACAAACTACACACTGTACCACAAGCTGAACTGCACACTGTACCACACACTGTACTACACACTACACAATGTACTACACACTGTACTACACACTGTACTGCACACTGTACAAAACAATGTACCACACACTGTACTGCACACTCTACTACACAAACTACACACTGTACCACAAGCTGAACTGCACACTGTACCACACACTGTACTACACAAACTACACACTGTACCACAAGCTGAACTGCACACTGTACCACACACTGTACTACACACTACACAATGTACTCCACACTGTACTACACACTGTACTGCACACTGTACAAAACAATGTACCACACACTGTACTACACCCTGTACTAAACAATATACCACACACTGTACTGCACACTGTACTACACACTGTACTGCACACTGTACCACACACTGTACTGCACACTGTACTACACACTGTACTGCACACTGTACCACACACTGTACTGCAAACTGCACAACACAGTGTACTGCACACTGTACCACACACTGTACCGCACACTGTACTACACACTGTACTACACACTGTACCACACACTGTACTGCACACTGTACCACACACTGTACCACACACTGTACTACACACTGTACTGCACACTGTACCACACACTGTACCGCACACTGTACTACACACGGTACTGCACACTGTACAACACACTGTACTGCACACCGTAGTACACACTGTACTACACACTGTACTACACACTGTACTACGAACTGAATTACACACTGTACCACACACTGAACTACACAATGTACCACAAACTGTGCTACACACTGAACTACACACTGAACTACACACTGAACTACACACTGAACTACACACTGAACTACACGCTGTACTGCATTAATACACACTGAACTACACACTGAACTACACTGTCTGTATGTGTGTGTGTGTGTGTGTGTGTGTGTGTGTGTGTGTGTGGGATGATGATCACAGCTGCTGTCTGAGTGTCATCAGAGCTCACAGAATATGGGACTGATGAGGATCAAGCTTAGTATCCGGATCAGGGTTTATTTTAGCTCTGGCTTCTCTCCTCCAGTTTACTTACCTGTCAGGTAAGGAACGTTTATTGGTCTGAAGTGAAAGATGACCTGCAGTGACCTCATTAACAGTCTGCTGCATGCTACCCTGATTACCCATGATGCATCAGGACCTGCTCTTCACCGTTTACGACATGTTCATCAGAATCTTCAGGTGTGCCTGACAGCTGCAGCTCACCTGGCCCACCTCTTCCTACTCCTCATCCTCCTCCTCTTCCTCCTTCTCCTCGTCCTCTTCCTCCTTCTCTTCCTCCTCTTCCTCCTCCTCTTCCTTCTCCTCTTCCTCCTCCTCTTCCTCCTCCTCCACGTCCTCATCCTCCTCCTCTTCCTCGTCCTCCTCGTCCTCCTCTTTCTCCTCTTCCTCCTCCTCTTCCTCATCCTCCTCCTCTTCCTACTCCTCCTCCTCTTCCTCCTCCTCCTCGTCCTCCTCTTCCTCCTCCTCTTCCTCATCCTCCTCCTCTTCCTACTCCTCCTCCTCGTCCTCCTCTTCCTCCTCCTCCACCTCCTCCTCCTCCTCTTCCTCCTCCTGCTCCTCCTCCTCCTCTTCCTCCTCCTGCTCCTCCTCTTCCTCGTCGTCCTCCTCCTCCTCTTCCTCCTCCTCGTCCTCCTCTTCCTCCTCCTCCACCTCCTCCTCCTCCTCTTCCTCCTCCTGCTCCTCCTCCTCCTCGTCCTCATCCTCCTCCTCTTCCTCGTCCTCCTCGTCCTCCTCTTCCTCCTCCTCCTCTTCCTCCTCTTCCTCCTCCTCCTGCTCCTCCTCCTCCTCTTCCTCCTCCTCTTCCTCCTCCTCCTCCTCCTTCTCTTCCTCCTCCTCCTCTTCCTCCTCCTCTTCCTCCTCCTCCTCCTCCTTCTCTTCCTCCTCCTCCTCTTCCTCCTCCTCTTCCTCCTCCTCCTCCTCCTTCTCTTCCTCCTCCTTCTCTTCCTCCTCCTCTTCTTCCTCCTCCTCCTCCTCCTCTTCCTCAGGAGTGTGGGTAACACCTGGGCAGGTGAGCTGCTCTCACTGAAACTCAGGTTCTCTCACATGAACCACAACAAAGAGTTCTTAGAAACCTGAGCAGTTAAACCCTCTGACAGCATCTCATTACAGACTTAACACAACAAAACAGCAGCTTTACACTGAGCTGCTCCGTCATTGTCCTCCGCTCGTCAGGACTCTGAGTACTCAAACTGACCGACAGATCACGTCATGAACTGTTGAATAAATGTTCACTACGTCCACACCACATCTTCTCTGAAACTTCTGCAACTTCTGCAACCTTTGTCTGTTGTTGCTGTGATTTCAAATAGGTATGCACCTTTAAGAAAAAGCTAAAGACCCAGCTCTTTCATGAATACCTACTAACTTAATGATGATGGTCTCCATATTATTGATGATGATGATGGTAATGACGATGGTTTTTGTTTGATAACGATGACTTATAAGATGGTTTCTATACTGATTAGAGCTCTCAAGAACTGCCCTCAATGTTGTGCTTTGCCTCTGGTCACTTCCTGTCAGCCCCTGTGTGTCCAATCAGACTCAAAGCTGATCGTTTGCTCTTACTCACATTGTTCCCTTTTTTCTAGATCCTTGCTTGTGTTGTTCTTACTCTCTGATGTACGTCGCTTTGGAGAAAAGAGTCTGCTAAGTGAATTGTAGAGTTGTATGGATATTAACTGTTCTACTGTACGAGCATCGCTGGTCCAGCAGGTACTAAACCTTTCTGAATGTCTCCAGCAGGGTCGTCATGGTAACAGAACTCTGAACTTCTACATGATTCTAGAAATACAAACCATATTCATTCCTCTTTTTTTCTCACCTTTGCACCTTGACCTCTCCCACACACACTTCAGAGACCACTCCTCTACCAGACGGAGGTAAGCCACTCCACTGTTGTATTTCCAGTATATTTATACCTGTTTGTTTCCACGGCAACAAAAACAGAAGTCACACCTCCATCCATCATCTAAACCACTTTTCCTGTTCAGGGTCGTGGGGGGGCTGGAGCCAATCAGCAGCTGTCATTTTGTGAGAGGCGCGGTTACACAATCACATGGGGTCCAAGACACCTAATATTGGATCATTTTTTTGTTTTTGAATGACCACAAACTGCAGACAAACTCCTGCACGTCATTCCTTCCTCTACCCGCTGTCCTGCTGCGACCTCACATCAGCATACTCAGACTTTCTACAGGAGGCTGGCTGGAGAAACACATCGTCTGTTTGCGTTCACACATCAGATCCACCGTCTATTCCCCCGAAAAAATATGGGCGTTATTTGGCCCATAGGCCGCAGCATGAGGTGTATTTATAGTTATTTGGGTTATAGTTCTTAATGTGAAGAGACAAGGTGGGCCAACTAGCAGGTGCAGCTGCGCCCTGCTCACGTTAACTGGAATGTATAAAGGAATAGGCGTTCAGACTGTTTTCTACATGTGGACATTTCTGTAAGTACTTTCCCAATTTTGCGAGTCGGCCATCTTTCAGCATCCTTCAGCCCCTGGAGAGCAGCTATAAGATTCCAGCTAGTGCTAGCTGAGGTTAGCTCTAAAATATCTCCTGAAGAAATGAGCAGCAGAGGATGCAGACTGAGAGGAAACCCCCCCCCCCCCCCCACCCCCACAATCTGTGGAGTCACTTGCAGTGGGCAGTAAGCCCTGCGCTCTGACTGACAGGCAGTCTTCTGTCACAAAGTGCAGAAACATCATCAGCTTTGGTTTCTTCATTCTGTAGTTTTGGTTTGATTTTCTGGGCTGTGAGCAACGGAGCTGCTTCTAATCTGACCTGCAGCTATTTACAGCATCGAATCTGACTGAGATTAACAGATTACAGGCTGGTAAACCAGCACACACACACACACACACACACACACACACACACACACACACACACACACTCTCTGATAATAATAAACGGTTGCATAAACCTTTTTAACCTCCCTGTGTTTTGTTTTTCGGTCCGCTAGGCGCCTCGTCGTCGTCGGTTGTCAGCGTTTCTGTGAATGTTTCTATAAAGTTTGGATCGTGTTGCCGAGTGAAACCATGAGACAATGTTTGTCATTTATGTCGAATCAAAACTCAAATAAAGTGAAGAAGAACTAATCATAATGATAAGTGTTAACCTGAAGTTCTCTGACAGTACCCTGTATGACCACTATGTGGCGTTATAACACTAACTCTGCCAATTTCCACATAGTCCATGTCTGTCAGCATCACAGTTTTGCTTCGTCTGACGGTGCTCCCCCTGCCCCACTGGGTCAAGATCACAGGAGAACTACAAGATCACAGGAGAACTACAAGATCACAGGAGAACTACAAGATCACATGAGACCTACAAGATCACAGGAGAACTACAAGATCACATGAGACCTACAAGATCACATGAGAACTACAAGATCACAGGAGAACTACAAGATCACAAGAGAACTACAAGATCACAGGAGAACTACAAGATCACATGAGAACTACAAGATCACAGGAGAACTACAAGATCACAAGAGAACTACAAGATCACAGGAGAACTACAAGATCACATGAGAACTACAAGATCACAGGAGAACTACAAGATCACAAGAGAACTACAAGATCACATGAGAACTACAAGATCACAGGAGAACTACAAGATCACAGGAGAACTACAAGATCACATGAGAACTACAAGATCACAAGAGAACTACAAGATCACATGAGAACTACAAGATCACAGGAGAACTACAAGATCACAGGAGAACTTACTGTCATTGTCTGACTTCCTGTGTGTGTGTGTGTGTGTGTGTGTGTGTGTGTGTGTGTGTGTGTGTGTGTGTGTGTGTGTGTGTGCATTCTGACACTGATAATAAACAGAGGAAACCAGCTGATGTTGTCGCTGGCACTCGCTCGCATCACGGTGTAACACGTCATGCTCTGATTACCCAGAGGGGGCGTTATGTGAGGCTGTCAGTTTGTGTACGAGTTGTGTGTCAGTACCTTTTTTCCTCCACCAGGGGCTGTCTCTGACGGAGTATGACACGTCCTTGAACTCGATGTTGACTGCCGGTCTCCGTGGTAAAGAGGAGAACCTCTGGGCCTCCGTCAGGTTGTTTTCCACCTTCTTCAGGTGTCCCTGCAGCAGCGGTGTCTGCTGGCTGCCCGCCCGCTGTTTGTTGACCACCTCGTCCATACAAACGCACACCGTCCTGGGGTCCAACATGAGGTCTGGGGGCCCGTTGGTGTTCTGAGGGTCAGATCAGAGGCCGAGGTGTTATGGATGATTTTCACTGAGTATGAAAAGACATTTACAGCTCCCCCTGCTGACTGGCTGCAGTACAGGTCATAAGCTCCGCCTCCTCCATGGGACATGAGTCAAACTATAAAATGTAAATACACGTCAGATACTTCTGTTTCTAACATGGTTCCTGGTTTCAAGATCAAGAGTTAATGCGGCCGACAGAAGTAAAAAGCTAACGTTATGCTAAAGCTAACTACACCACGGTGGGATGATTGTGACGTCACTAGCGTTATGCTTCAGACGATCTCCGATAAACTAATCCACGTAGCTTAATAAATAGTTTACTAACATAATATTCACCTTAACCTAAAGATTAAACCTACAGGAGACATCTCCGACTAGTGAGAGAGTTCCCGCCCTCTGTGTCCGGCGTGATGACCTTTAATGTCCCCGACAACCACTGTAGTCACATTTAGCCGCTTGTTAGCAACCGCCTTTTTAAAGACGAGTAAAAACTTCAAACTTCACAAGTGGAGGTATTACCTAACGTAGTTTATGTGCTCTAACAAAACACCAACATCTCTTCAGCTTGTGTTAACCACAGACCTTATTTCAGGAGTCTAACCACAAACACATTCAAAATCCCCGTTGACTTTTAGACGTTAGACCCCATGGAGCTAACATGCTAACTTACTTCCTGGTTTTAGGACTCCTTCCTGTGGCGCCCTCTTGAACCGCAGTCTGTCTCCCTGCTGCAGGCCGAGCTCATCAACTGGACACACTTAAATCTGGTTTACTTTTTGGTGACTTAGTTATAAACACAAGAAACCTGAGAAGGGTAGGTGTTCAGTGAAGACCCCCCCCCCCCCACCCCTCGCTCCAGTCGTGCCCCATATATCCTACTGATGAGTCACATAACCTACCGCATGGCCATTAGTCGCCACCACAACCAAACCAGCGTCAACAGACCCAGGCTCGCTGATACTACCGACCCACCGCACGGCCCCTCGTGGCCCCGGGACATCACCGAGGTCATCAAGTGGGAACCTCCTATCACCTCGGCCAATTACTCCCACGACAGCTCGGGAAGGCAGGACAGTGAGCTCCAGCGTCCCAGAGTGCCCACCCCACAGACAACATAGAGCTATTCCTGGTGCCGTCAAAACAAACATGTGTGTGGAGAGATCTTAGAAAGAGGGCGGGGCATATTAGTACCTGAGTTTTAGAGTTGGTGCACTGATGAGCGTGTGAGCGTCCTGCTCCTCCATATGGACACTAATCTGAGGAGGAGGAGGAGGAGGTAACTGTCGGACAGAGAAGAGCTTAGTCACAGAGGATTTAAAGCCGACAAAGGGGCCGCAGACTGCTGCTGTGATTCAGCACAGAAACACCTCCACCTTCACAAACATGACTCGTCTCTCCTCCGCTGATCACTCGTCCTCTTGTGTAGTGAAACCTTTTTTGATATTTCCATTTGTTCATTCAGGATCTGCTCAGTCTGACATCAGAACCCCTTTAACTCAGACCCAACCAGTCGAGTTGTGTGATCTCTAAAGATTGTCAGGTAGATGATTCACTTTCAGCTCAATGTTTGCTCATAGATCATCATTTATCTATACCGCTCGTCCCACTCAGGGGTCACTGGGCGAGAGGCGGGGTTACACTCTGGACTGTTCACCAACCTCCTCGCAGAGAGACTCCTGTCAGACGGGGATTCAAACCAGGAACCTCCTCGCAGAGAGACTCCTGTCAGACGGGGATTCAAATCAGGAACCTCCTCACAGAGAGACTCCTGAAGGACGGGGATTCAAACCAGGAACCTCCTCACAGAAAGACTCCTGAAGGACGGGGATTCAAACCAGGAACCTCCTCACAGAGAGACTCCTGAAGGACGGGGATTCAAACCAGGAACCTCCTCACAGAGAGACTCCTGAAGGACGGGGATTCAAACCAGGAACCTCCTCACAGAGAGACTCCTGAAGGACGGGGATTCAAACCAGGAACCTCCTCACAGAGAGACTCCTGAAGGACGGGGATTCAAACCAGGAACCTCCTCACAGAGAGACTCCTGAAGGACGGGGATTCAAACCAGGAACCTCCTCACAGAGAGACTCCCGTCAGACGGGGATTCAAACCAGGAACCTCCTCGCAGAGAGACTCCTGTCAGACGGGGATTCAAACCAGGAACCTCCTCACAGAGAGACTCCTGAAGGACGGGGATTCAAACCAGGAACCTCCTCACAGAGAGACTCCTGACAGACGGGGATTCAAACCAGGAACCTCCTCACAGAGAGACTCCTGTCAGACGGGGATTCAAACCAGGAACCTCCTCACAGAGAGACTCCTGAAGGACGGGGATTCAAACCAGGAACCTCCTCACAGAGAGACTCCTGAAGGACGGGGATTCAAACCAGGAACCTCCTCACAGAGAGACTCCTGAAGGACGGGGATTCAAACCAGGAACCTCCTCACAGAGAGACTCCTGACAGACGGGGATTCAAACCAGGAACCTCCACACAGAGAGACTCCTGTCAGACGGGGATTCAAACCAGGAACCTCCTCACAGAGAGACTCCTGAAGGACGGGGATTCAAACCAGGAACCTCCACACAGAGAGACTCCTGAAGGACGGGGATTCAAACCAGGAACCTCCTCACAGAGAGACTCCTGAAGGACGGGGATTCAAACCAGGAACCTCCTCACAGAGAGACTCCTGACAGAAGGAATCAAACCAGGAACCTCCTCACAGAGAGACTCCTGTCAGACGGGGATTCAAACCAGGAACCTCCTCACAGAGAGACTCCTGAAGGACGGGGATTCAAACCAGGAACCTCCACACAGAGAGACTCCTGAAGGACGGGGATTCAAACCAGGAACCTCCTCACAGAGAGACTCCTGAAGGACGGGGGTTCAAATTCGACGTACAAACCAATCTGATCCACAAATCACCCATAATGCACCTGGTTCAGGTTATCGACTTGTGTGAGGAGGACGGTAAAACACCAGGAAGACGATGAACTCTCTGCAGGGATCCTTCACCCCAACCTCTCCCAGCATTCATTGAGGCCGGTTGTCTTTTTGTTGTAACAGGTGACATCACAAACTGTCGGCAGCTGAGATTAAGGTTCAATAAATACAAACTGTTAGCATGCTAACTCTGAGCTACTTTAAATTGTGACCATCAGAAGTAACTTCTCTCATTTACACACATTCATACACCGCCGACGAAGCAGCAGAGCAGCTCAGGGTTAAGGGTCTAGCCAAGGACTCGTCAGTCATGTTGCTGCAGGAGCTGGGAATCGAACCCCCAACCTTCCATTTGAGAGACGGCTGACTCTATCGACTGAGCCACAGCTGCCCACACAACCACACTGCTGTTTGTCCACCTTCAAAATAAAAGCACCACACTGCTGTTTGTCCACCTTCAAAATAAAAGCACCACACTGCTGTTTGTCCACCTTCAAAATAAAAGCACCACACTGCTGTTTGTCCACCTTCAAAATAAAAGCACCACACTGCTGTTTGTCCACCTTCAAAATAAAAGCGCCACACTGCTGTTTTTCAACCTTCAAAATAAGGATTCAGGACGCCAATAAAACTTTAATAACTTTAAGTCCCAGTCTATGTCCCAGTATGTGTCCAAGTGTCTGCCAGTATATGTCTCAGAGTGTCCCAGTGTATGTCCCTGTATATCCCAGTGAATATTCCATTGTGTCCCAGTCTTTGTCCCAGTGTGTCCAAGTATGTCTCAGTCTTTGTCCCGTTATATCTCAGTGTGTCCCAGTATATGTCCCAGTGTGTCACAGTATGTCCCGGTGTGTCCCAGTGTGTCCCAGTGTGTCCCGTTATATCTCAGTGTGTCCCAGTATATGTCCCAGTGTGTCACAGTATGTCCCGGTGTGTCCCAGTGTGTCCCAGTGTGTCACAGTATGTCCCGGTGTGTCCCAGTGTGTGTCCCAGTGTGTCCCAGTGTGTCCCAGTAGTCCCAGTGGGTCCCAGTATATGTCCCAGTATGTCTCAGTGTGTCCCAGTGTGTCCCAGTATGTCCCAGTATGTCCCAGTACTCACCATGATGATGGAGTTGGTGACGGTCGGGTTGTGGACGGACCAAGCGGCCATCAAACAGGCCATGTCAGGTAGACAGCAGCTCTGACTGTGTGCTCCGCTCGCTCTCCTCTGATCACTGCTCTCACTCTGACAGCTGCTCTGCCTGCTGACCACGCCCACCTGCACACAGACCACGCCCAGCCTCCCCCTCACAGGCCCCGCCCCCTGCAGTCTGTGCAGGAATCCTGGGATGTTTGCTGGATTCAAGTTTCAGCCTGAAAAACAGCTTTCAACATGTTTACTGATTGTTTAATTAAAGATTTC
>NC_089205.1:30613329-30625829 GCF_963930695.1 Labrus bergylta
GAACCAGACCCACATAGCACCAGACCCTCACTGAACCAGACCCACATAGCACCAGACCCTCACTGAACCAGACCTCACTGAACCAGACCCACAGAACCAGATCCTCACTGAACCAGACCTCACAGAACCAGATCCTCACTGAACCAGACCTCACAGAACCAGATCCTCACTGAACCAGATCCTCACTGAACCAGATCCACATAGAACCAGATCCTCACTGAACCAGACCTCACTGAACCAGATCCACATAGAACCAGACCCTCACTGAACCAGATCCTCACTGAACCAGATCCTCACTGAACCAGACCTCACTGAACCAGATCCACATAGAACCAGACCCTCACTGAACCAGACCTCACAGAACCAGATCCTCACTGAACCAGATCCTCACTGAACCAGATCCTCACTGAACCAGACCTCACTGAACCAGACCTCACTGAACCAGATCCACATAGAACCAGACCCTCACTGAACCAGACCCTCACTGAACCAGACCCACACTGAACCAGATCCACACAGAACCAGACCCTCACTGAACCAGACCCTCACTGAACCAGATCCACATAGAACCAGACCCTCACTGAACCAGACCTCACTGAACCAGATCCTCACTGAACCAGACCTCACTGAACCAGATCCACATAGAACCAGACCCTCACTGAACCAGATCCACATAGAACCAGACCCTCACTGAACCAGACCTCACTGAACCAGATCCTCACTGAACCAGACCCTCACTGAACCAGATCCACATAGAACCAGACCCTCACTGAACCAGACCTCACTGAACCAGACCCTCACTGAACCAGACCCTCACTGAACCAGACCCACATAGAACCAGACCTCACTGAACCAGACCCTCACTGAACCAGACCTCATTGAACCAGATCCTCACTGAACCAGACCCTCACTGAACCAGATCCACATAGAACCAGACCTCACTGAACCAGACCTCACTGAACCAGACCCTCACTGAACCAGACCCTCACTGAACCAGACCCACATAGAACCAGACCCACATAGAACCAGACCTCACTGAACCAGACCCTCACTGAACCAGATCCTCACTGAACCAGATCCACATAGAACCAGACCTCACTGAACCAGACCTCACTGAACCAGATCCACATAGAACCAGACCCTCACTGAACCAGACCTCACTGAACCAGACCTCACTGAACCAGATCCACATAAAACCAGACCCTCACTGAACCAGATCCTCACTGAACCAGATCCACATAGAACCAGACCTCACTGAACCAGACCTCACTGAACCAGATCCTCACTGAACCAGACCCTCACTGAACCAGATCCACATAGAACCAGATCCTCACTGAACCAGACCTCACTGAACCAGACCTCACTGAACCAGACCCTCACTGAACCAGACCTCACTGAACCAGATCCACATAGAACCAGACCCTCACTGAACCAGATCCTCACTGAACCAGATCCACATAGAACCAGACCTCACTGAACCAGACCTCACTGAACCAGATCCTCACTGAACCAGACCCTCACAGAACCAGACCCTCACTGAACCAGATCCACATAGAACCAGATCCACATAGAACCAGACCTCACTGAACCAGATCCACATAGAACCAGACCCTCACTGAACCAGATCCAAATAGAACCAGACCCTCACTGAACCAGACCTCACTGAACCAGACCCACAGAACCAGATTTAACGTGACACGGCTGAACAAATCAAGGCTTTGACTTCCTGTCTCTTAAAGGATATGAGATGACGCAGCAGGCGAGCACCGGTCTGGACTCGGGGAACGGGTGCAGGTAGTCCCAGACCAGGGCCAGCATGGCGAACAGACAGGACACGGTGCAGATCATCAGCCGGCCGTCCACCAGGCAGAAGTTCTCCACGTACTCAAACTTCTCCAGCAGCACCTGAAGGGGGCGCAACAGACCAGATGAGTGGATCACAGATGGAGGTTTAAAGATTGATTACAATAAAGATCACGATCGTTTACCTTCTTAGCAGCGTCATCCAGAGAGTTCTTCACCGCCGCTCCGTCCCATTTATCAATTTTCACCGGCTTCTCGTCGATCCTCCACTGAAACCAAAAAAACTGATTTAATATCAACAATCGATTCTCTCTGTCAGGAGGTCTGATCACCTCCTCATCACCTCCTCATCACCTCCTCTCTGTCAGGAGGTCTGATCACCTCCTCATCACCTCCTCATCACCTCCTCTCTGTCAGGAGGTCTGATCACCTCCTCATCACCTCCTCTCTGTCAGGAGGTCTGATCACCTCCTCATCACCTCCTCCTCTCTGTCAGGAGGTCTGATCACCTCCTCATCACCTCCTCATCACCTCCTCTCTGTCAGGAGGTCTGATCACCTCCTCATCACCTCCTCTCTGTCAGGAGGTCTGATCACCTCCTCATCACCTCCTCTCTGTCAGGAGGTCTGATCACCTCCTCTCTGTCAGGAGGTCTGATCACCTCCTCATCACCTCCTCTCTGTCAGGAGGTCTGATCACCTCCTCTCTGTCAGGAGGTCTGATCACCTCCTCATCACCTCCTCTCTGTCAGGAGGTCTGATCACCTCCTCATCACCTCCTCTCTGTCAGGAGGTCTGATCACCTCCTCTCTGTCAGGAGGTCTGATCACTTCCTCATCACCTCCTCTCTGTCAGGAGGTCTGATCACCTCCTCTCTGTCAGGAGGTCTGATCACCTCCTCATCACCTCCTCATCACCTCCTCTCTGTCAGGAGGTCTGATCACCTCCTCTCTGTCAGGAGGTCTGATCACCTCCTCATCACCTCCTCATCACCTCCTCTCTGTCAGGAGGTCTGATCACCTCCTCATCACCTCCTCTCTGTCAGGAGGTCTGATCACCTCCTCTCTGTCAGGAGGTCTGATCACCACCTCCTCTCTGTCAGGAGGTCTGATCACCTCCTCATCACCTCCTCATCACCTCCTCTCTGTCAGGAGGTCTGATCACCTCCTCTCTGTCAGGAGGTCTGATCACTTCCTCATCACCTCCTCATCACCTCCTCTCTGTCAGGAGGTCTGATCACCTCCTCTCTGTCAGGAGGTCTGATCACCTCCTCATCACCTCCTCTCTGTCAGGAGGTCTGATCACCTCCTCATCACCTCCTCATCACCTCCTCTCTGTCAGGAGGTCTGATCACCTCCTCATCACCTCCTCTCTGTCAGGAGGTCTGATCACCTCCTCATCACCTCCTCTCTGTCAGGAGGTCTGATCACCTCCTCATCACCTCCTCTCTGTCAGGAGGTCTGATCACCTCCTCTCTGTCAGGAGGTCTGATCACCTCCTCTCTGTCAGGAGGAGGTCTGATCACCTCCTCTCTGTCAGGAGGTCTGATCACCTCCTCATCACCTCCTCTCTGTCAGGAGGTCTGATCACCTCCTCTCTGTCAGGAGGTCTGATCACCTCCTCATCACCTCCTCTCTGTCAGGAGGAGGTCTGATCACCTCCTCATCACCTCCTCTCTGTCAGGAGGTCTGATCACCTCCTCTCTGTCAGGAGGTCTGATCACCTCCTCATCACCTCCTCTCTGTCAGGAGGTCTGATCACCTCCTCTCTGTCAGGAGGTCTGATCACCTCCTCATCACCTCCTCTCTGTCAGGAGGTCTGATCACCTCCTCTCTGTCAGGAGGTCTGATCACCTCCTCATCACCTCCTCTCTGTCAGGAGGTCTGATCACCTCCTCATCACCTCCTCTCTGTCAGGATTTGATTGGACCAGAGAAGGTAGGAGCTTTAAGACACTTGAACTTGAGCTTCTTTATTTATTTTCTCGTCTTCTGACTGCTCAAAGCCGCTGAAGCAGCTGGAGCAACTCGGGGTTAAGTGTGTTGCCCGAGGTCACATCGGACATGTGGCTGCAGGAGCTGGGGATTGAACCACCCGACCGACTCTACCACTGAGCCACAGCCACCCTGAAGGTGGACCGAGTTACACATGTCTTCTTTGCCAACATGTTTAAAGATACATAAATGTTTGAACACGTCAAGTCGATTATAAAAACACTGAAGTGGAACTCAGGACACCAACCAGCTGCTCCCCCTGACCCCTGACCTCTGACCTCTGACCCCTGACCTCTGACCCCCTTCACTAATGTAAATGAGGACTAAGCTTCATGACGTCACAGAGTACAAACAGACATCAGGACGGTATGAAAGGTTGTTCAGATCAAAGAGTCTGCTGAGCAGGAAGCAGCTGAGTGATCAGCTTTACTGCACACCTGCACACACACACACACACACACACACACACACACACACACACACACACACACACACACACACACACACACACACACACACACACACACACACACACACACACACACACACACACACACACACACACACACACACACACACACACACACACACACACACAGGTCTTTAATGAAGCAGTTCATTCAATCTAATGTTTTCTGAACAGACTGACTGAACAGCTGTTTGTTCAGACTGACTGAACAGCTGTTTGTTCAGACTGACTGAACAGCTGTTTGAACAGACTGACTGAACAGCTGTTTGTTCAGACTGACTGAACAGCTGTTTGAACAGACTGACTGAACAGCTGTTTGAACAGACTGACTGAACAGACTGACTGAACAGCTGTTTGAACAGACTGACTGAACAGCTGTTTGTTCAGACTGACTGAACAGACTGACTGAACAGCTGTTTGTTCAGACTGACTGAACAGACTGACTGAACAGCTGTTTGTTCAGACTGACTGAACAGCTGTTTGAACAGACTGACTGAACAGCTGTTTGTTCAGACTGACTGAACAGACTGACTGAACAGCTGTTTGTTCAGACTGACTGAACAGCTGTTTGAACAGACTGACTGAACAGCTGTTTGAACAGACTGACTGAACAGCTGTTTGAACAGACTGACTGAACAGCTGTTTGTTCAGACTGACTGAACAGACTGACTGAACAGCTGTTTGTTCAGACTGACTGAACAGCTGTTTGAACAGACTGACTGAACAGCTGTTTGAACAGACTGACTGAACAGCTGTTTGTTCAGACTGACTGAACAGACTGACTGAACAGACTGACTGAACAGCTGTTTGAACAGACTGACTGAACAGCTGTTTGAACAGACTGACTGAACAGCTGTTTGTTCAGACTGACTGAACAGCTGTTTGTTCAGACTGACTGAACAGCTGTTTGTTCAGACTGACTGAACAGCTGTTTGAACAGACTGACTGAACAGCTGTTTGTTCAGACTGACTGAACAGACTGACTGAACAGCTGTTTGAACAGACTGACTGAACAGACTGACTGAACAGCTGTTTGAACAGACTGACTGAACAGCTGTTTGAACAGACTGACTGAACAGCTGTTTGAACAGACTGACTGAACAGCTGTTTGAACAGACTGACTGAACAGACTGACTGAACAGCTGTTTGAACAGACTGACTGAACAGCTGTTTGAACAGACTGACTGAACAGCTGTTTGAACAGACTGACTGAACAGACTGACTGAACAGCTGTTTGAACAGACTGACTGAACAGCTGTTTGTTCAGACTGACTGAACAGACTGACTGAACAGCTGTTTGTTCAGACTGACTGAACAGACTGACTGAACAGCTGTTTGTTCAGACTGACTGAACAGCTGTTTGAACAGACTGACTGAACAGCTGTTTGTTCAGACTGACTGAACAGACTGACTGAACAGCTGTTTGAACAGACTGACTGAACAGCTGTTTGAACAGACTGACTGAACAGCTGTTTGTTCAGACTGACTGAACAGACTGACTGAACAGCTGTTTGTTCAGACTGACTGAACAGCTGTTTGAACAGACTGACTGAACAGCTGTTTGAACAGACTGACTGAACAGCTGTTTGTTCAGACTGACTGAACAGCTGTTTGAACAGACTGACTGAACAGCTGTTTGAACAGACTGACTGAACAGCTGTTTGTTCAGACTGACTGAACAGACTGACTGAACAGACTGACTGAACAGCTGTTTGAACAGACTGACTGAACAGCTGTTTGAACAGACTGACTGAACAGCTGTTTGAACAGACTGACTGAACAGCTGTTTGTTCAGACTGACTGAACAGCTGTTTGTTCAGACTGACTGAACAGCTGTTTGAACAGACTGACTGAACAGCTGTTTGTTCAGACTGACTGAACAGACTGACTGAACAGCTGTTTGAACAGACTGACTGAACAGCTGTTTGAACAGACTGACTGAACAGCTGTTTGAACAGACTGACTGAACAGACTGACTGAACAGCTGTTTGAACAGACTGACTGAACAGCTGTTTGTTCAGACTGACTGAACAGCTGTTTGTTCAGACTGACTGAACAGCTGTTTGAACAGACTGACTGAACAGCTGTTTGAACAGACTGACTGAACAGCTGTTTGAACAGACTGACTGAACAGCTGTTTGAACAGACTGACTGAACAGCTGTTTGAACAGACTGACTGAACAGCTGTTTGAACAGACTGACTGAACAGCTGTTTGAACAGTGACACCGGAAACTGATCCAAAGTATATCAAAGTGATTCAGGAGCTCAGCAGACACAGGCTTCACCTCCTCTTCACCTCCTCATCACCTCCTCTTCACCTGCTTGTCACCTCCTCTTCACCTGCTTATCACCTCCTCTTCACCTCCTTATCACCTCCTCTTCACCTGCTTATCACCTCCTTATAACCTCCTCTTCACCTGCTTATCACCTCCTCTTCACCTCCTTATCACCTCCTCTTCACCTGCTTATCACCTCCTCTTCACCTCCTCATCACCTCCTCTTCACCTGCTTGTCACCTCCTCTTCACCTGCTTATCACCTCCTCTTCACCTGCTTATCACCTCCTCTTCACCTCCTCATCACCTCCTCTTCACCTGCTTATCACCTCCTCTTCACCTGCTTGTCACCTCCTCTTCACCTGCTCATCACCGCCTCTTCACCTCCTCATCACCTCCTCTTCACCTGCTTATCACCGCCTCTTCACCTCCTCATCACCGCCTCTTCACCTCCTCTTCACCTGCTTATCACCTCCTCTTCACCTCCTCTTCACCTGCTTGTCACCTCCTCTTCACCTGCTTATCACCTCCTCTTCACCTCCTCATCACCTCCTCTTCACCTGCTTATCACCTCCTCTTCACCTGCTTGTCACCTCCTCATCACCTCCTCTTCACCTGCTTGTCACCTCCTCTTCACCTCCTCTTCACCTGCTTATCACCTCCTCTTCACCTGCTTATCACCTCCTCTTCACCTGCTTATCACCTCCTCTTCACCTGCTTGTCACCTCCTCTTCACCTCCTCATCACCTCCTCTTCACCTGCTTGTCACCTCATCACCTCCTCTTCACCTGCTTGTCACCTCCTCTTCACCTCCTCATCACCTCCTCTTCACCTGCTTATCACCTCCTCTTCACCTGCTTATCACCTCCTCTTCACCTCCTCATCACCTCCTCATCACCTCCTCTTCACCTGCTTATCACCTCCTCTTCACCTGCTTATCACCTCCTCTTCACCTCCTCATCACCTCCTCTTCACCTGCTTATCACCTCCTCTTCACCTGCTTGTCACCTCCTCTTCACCTCCTCATCACCTCCTCTTCACCTCCTCTTCACCTGCTTATCACCTGCTTATCACCTCCTCTTCACCTCCTCATCACCTCCTCATCACCTCCTCTTCACCTGCTTATCACCTCCTCTTCACCTGCTTGTCACCTCCTCTTCACCTCCTCTTCACCTCCTCTTCACCTGCTTATCACCTCTTCACCTGCTTATCACCTCCTCTTCACCTCCTCATCACCTCCTCTTCACCTGCTTATCACCTCCTCTTCACCTCCTCATCACCTCCTCATCACCGCCTCTTCACCTCCTCTTCACCTCCTCTTCACCTCCTCATCACCTCCTCTTCACCTGCTTATCACCTCCTCTTCACCTCCTCATCACCTGCTTGTCACCTCCTCTTCACCTCCTCATCACCTGCTTGTCACCTCCTCTTCACCTCCTCATCACCTCCTCTTCACCTGCTTATCACCTCCTCTTCACCTGCTTGTCACCTCCTCTTCACCTCCTCTTCACCTGCTTATCACCTCCTCTTCACCTGCTTATCACCTCCTCTTCACCTCCTCATCACCTCCTCATCACCGCCTCTTCACCTCCTCTTCACCTGCTTATCACCTCCTCTTCACCTCCTCATCACCTGCTTGTCACCTCCTCTTCACCTCCTCATCACCTGCTTGTCACCTCCTCTTCACCTCCTCATCACCTCCTCTTCACCTGCTTATCACCTCCTCTTCACCTGCTTGTCACCTCCTCTTCACCTCCTCATCACCTCCTCATCACCGCCTCTTCACCTCCTCTTCACCTCCTCTTCACATCCTCATCACCTCCTCTTCACCTGCTTATCACCTCCTCTTCACCTGCTTATCACCTCCTCTTCACCTCCTCATCACCTCCTCATCACCGCCTCTTCACCTCCTCTTCACCTCCTCTTCACATCCTCATCACCTCCTCTTCACCTGCTTATCACCTCCTCTTCACCTGCTTATCACCTCCTCATCACCTCCTCTTCACCTCCTCTTCACCTGCTTATCACCTCCTCTTCACCTCCTCTTCACCTCCTCTTCACCTGCTTATCACCTCCTCTTCACCTGCTTATCACCTCCTCATCACCTCCTCTTCACCTCCTCTTCATTGTTTTAATTCTAATAAGGTGATGAGAAGCCTGCTACAGTTAGCCTAGCATGCTAACGGCAGAGAACCACAGCCGCTGTTTTCTGGCTCACAAAGAGCTGGAGTCCGCGCAGCCGCAGTCTGTCCTCAGAAATGGAGTAAAAGCGGTTAAATGTGCCCACGTGAGTGAAACATATCAAACTTAAAGTCTCACTTTCTCCAGCAGTCCGCTCTTCCCGTTCCGAGCAGCAGCCATCTTCTCTTCCGTACAAACACGGCGCTGTGACTTGGACGCTTCTGATTGGCTGCCGGAAGCATCTGAACGACCAGCCACGTATGGCGACGCCGGCATACGTACGCGTGCCCGAGGAATGGACGCAGCAGCGTGCGCGCTCTCCCCGCTGGAGTTAAGGGGTCAGAGGTCAAAACCGTGTTCTTTATATTAAACAGAACTTTGACCTTTTATTCAATCTAAAGTTCATGGAGTTAAGGGGTCAGAGGTCAAAACCGTGTTCTTTATATTAAACAGAACTTTGACCTTTTATTCAATCTAAAGTTCATATTTTTGATTTCCTCAAACTGTTTTCGTTCTATTTATTTATTTATTTATTGGCTTCATGTTTGTATGAAAGGTTCATTATGAATAAAGTTATATTTAGTGTTTAGTTCACCTCGCTATCTGAACCTTCAAATTCATTCTGCAACATTCTCTCCTGATTTACACTCCAGCATCAAATCATCAAAAAGATGAACAAAGCCTGAGTCACGTCCCCCGTCTGTTCCTGCAGGGGGCGCTGGAGTCCCATCGATGGCGTCCCCCGTCTGTCCCTGCAGGGGGCGCTGGAGTCCCATCGACGGCGTCCCCCGTCTGTCCCTGCAGGGGGCGCTGGAGTCCCATCGACGGCGTCCCCCGTCTGTCCCTGCAGGGGGCGCTGGAGTCCCATCGATGGCGTCCCCCGTCTGTCCCTGCAGGGGGCGCTGGAGTCCCATCGATGGCGTCCCCCGTCTGTCCCTGCAGGGGGCGCTGGAGTCCCATCGATGGCGGTCTCCATGCTGGAAATGCTGTCTCAGTCTAACTTTCAGTCAACCTAACGACAGGCTGAGAGCTGGAGCTGAGGCGGGTTTTAAACCTCCTGACAAACCGTTACACCGCGCCCACCTGTCAATCAGGTCAGCTACACGCCTTATTGTGAATAACTCTTATCCTTCATCAAATCAAAACTGATGAGTCATCAAAACATTCACCCCCCGTACAGTGTGTGTCCATCCAGACATGAGCTAATCACACCTATTAGGTTTTTTGAACCAGGCTGTAAACATGTTCATCTCTGCTGTAAAAACAGGCTTTTTAGAATGGGTGTGTATGTGTGTGTGTCTGTGTGTGTGTCTGTGTCTGTGTCTGTGTGTGTGTGTGTGTGTGTGTGTGTGTCTGTGTCTGTGTCTGTGTCTGTGTCTGTGTGTGTGTGTGTGTGTGTGTGTGTGTGTGTGTGTGTGTGTGTGTGTGTCTGTGTGTGTGTGTGTGTGTGTGTGTGTGTGTGTGTGTGTGTGTGTGTGTCAGTCACAAAGCAGACAGGAGGCGTACAGTCGTCTCAGGTTTTCTTGGCGTCTCGTACAAAACATTTCACATCACACTCATTTGCATAATTTGGCACTCAGCACGCCGACCATCCTCCGAATGTTACAGACCGTGTTGAGTGACGGGAACACGCCCTCTGACGGGAACACGCCCTCTGACGGGAACACGCCCTCTGACGGGAACACGCCCTCTGACGGGAACACGCCCTCTGACGGGAACACGCCCTCTGATGGGAACACGCCCTCTGAGCCACACTGTTCAACATGAATGAATCCAGTCTGTGGAGCAGCTCTGAACAAACACTGCCACCTGCTGGTTCAAACCTGCCACAGACTCTGAGTGTCTCCTTTTTATCATCTCAGGAATCTATTTGAACTTTGAAACACGTGGAGACCTCGTCACGTCTCCACGACTGGAACAACCTTTCTGTAAAGATGGACTCTGGTTGGTGCAGACCTCAGATGACATCATCACTCCTGTGTTAGCACCTGAGCACGGCGGCGCTGTGTTTTATCTCTTTTAGAGCTCTCAGCTAACATGTCAGACCTTTTAGCACCACGTGGCTGCTGAATAGTCCAGGATGTAGCCCCGCCCCCGCCCCGCCCCCAATGACAGCTGGGATGAGCTCCCGACCCCGTGACCCCGAACGGGAAAAGTGTGACAGATAATGGATGGAGCTCTGCCCCGCCTGTTTTTACATGTTTTTAATAAAAATATTATTATTACCCATGAGCCTCGGCGGTCACAGAGGAGAGTTCAGCAATGAACAATGAGGGCTCACACGTCTGAGCAGACACAGACCATAGCGTGGCCCAAACTGTGGCCCCCGGGCCTCTGAGTGGACAGAGGAACATATTGGACTTTGTTTTGGTGCAGCTGCAGAGTTTAAACCATGTTAGCAGAGCAGGGGCGTGTCCAGAGGGGGGGGGTCATGAACTGTGATTGGCTGTTTGCCCTGTTAGTAATAAAAGCGTTGATGATTGGTTTATTCAGCCCTCACAGCTGCAGCAACAATCGTTTGTGTATGTGTGTGTTGGCTTTAAATGATTTCATCTGTGAATAGAAGGTGGGACGTCGTCGTGTCAGGTGATCTGCTGGTGAGACGACGTCGTGTAAAAAAACATTCAAACCATCTCCACTTGTCTCTTTGCATATATGAACTACCGCGAGTCAGCACGCCATGTCCTGATCTAGTGCTTTTTGTTGATTCGTCGGGATCTCCTCAGGCCACGCCTCCTGCGGTTCTGATTGGACATCCAGGAGCGCAGGAAGTAGGTGTCGGGGCTCCTCCTGCGGCCTCCGGTCTGGTTCTCCAGGTCAAACTGCCTCTGCAGCTTCAGGGCGAGCGCCCGGTCCTGCTGGATCTGACCCGCAGACCGGTTCCTCTTGGTGTCCGAGTCCCGGTCCGAGTCCAGGTGTTTGGTCTTCTGCTCCCTCTTCTTGCCCCTCCTCGAGGTAGACTGGTTGTGGAGGCTGCCGTCCGACTCCCTTCGGGGACTCTGCGAGTCCTTTGGCGTTAACTTACACGACGTGAAGCCGGAGTTTTTAGAGTACGGAGAGAACGACTGTCTGCGGCTGAAGAACGCTCCCGCACAGCCGGACTCAGGGGCGCCACCCGTCGTCTCAAAGTCTGTACCGCCTCTGAACGCGGCCTCGCTGTTGTAGCGGATGGCGGGGACCCGGATCTTCACAGACTGTCTCTGCAGGACGTCGGAGTCTGCAGCCGGAGGTTCAAACAGAAGCCTCCTCTTGTTGACCGTCGTCACCAGCGTCTCCGTCCCGTCCTGAAGGGGACCGGCGCGTCTTTGCGGCGCCGCCCCCTCGGTCGTCGTCTCCCCCGCCCGTCTTGTTGTGGATCTCGTTGACCGGGGTCGTCAGCGTGGCCTTGGAGGTCACCTTGAGACTCTGGCGATCCAGCTCGATCTGCCTCCACTTCTGCAGCACGGCGGGACTGGCCTCGTAGCTGGTGGCCTTCTGCAGGCCGCGGATCAGGTTCCTGGGCGTGGACTTGACGATGGCGGGCTCCATCACGCGGCCGTCCGGCAGCCGTTTGGGCGGCGTGCACGGCGAGCAGACGATGGGTTTGAAGTGGTTGAGTTCTTCGGAGATGCTGTCGTTGCTCTCGGGGCTGATGGAGCGCTCGGGCCGCGGCGGGGGGGCGACCAGAGGGGTAGAGGACGACGTGATGACGGCTCGCCAGGGGAGCCGGCGGTCGGGGGGCGGTGATGGGGGCGGAGACAGAGCGACTGTTCTCAGACGAGAGGAGGATCCCCGCCGTA
>NC_089205.1:30638329-30655829 GCF_963930695.1 Labrus bergylta
GTGACTCCTGTTTGATTGATGTGTGTGAGGAGCATCTGATGTGACTCCTGTTTGATTGATGTGTGTGAGGAGCATCTGATGTGACTCCTGTTTGATTGATGTGTGTGAGGAGCATCTGATGTGACTCCTGTTTGATTGATGTGTGTGAGGAGCATCTGATGTGACTCCAGTTTGATTGATGTGTGTGAGGAGCATCTGATGTGACTCCTGTTTTATTGATGTGTGTGTGAGGAGCATCTGATGTGACTCCTGTTTGATTGATGTGTGTGAGGAGCATCTGATGTGACTCCTGTTTGATTGATGTGTGTGAGGAGCATCTGATGTGACTCCTGTTTGATTGATGTGTGTGAGGAGCATCTGATGTGACTCCTGTTTGATTGATGTGTGTGAGGAGCATCTGATGTGACTCCTGTTTGATTGATGTGTGTCTCCAGGAATCCACTGTGGTCGATACGTCACGTCCCACGGCTTTGCTCTGAACTGTAACACGGACATGTCGTGGTTCAGCCACATCGTGCCGTGCGGTATCGAGGGTAAAGGAGTGACGTCACTGAGTGCTGAGCTGCAGAGAGACGTCAGCGTGGAGGAGGCCATCCCTCACCTGCTGGACGCCTTCACAGAGCAGTTCAACTGTCAGCTGAGGGACGGAGCTGAACCGGGCTGAGACAGCACAGGATCATCAGCGTAGAAAATGACCTCATTATCAGAAAATATGAATGAATCACATGTTCGATTTGTTTTCTGAAAATCCCTTAAAACTCTTTCAAATCTCCTTTTTTACCTTCAAAGTTAAAGTGGCAGCTTGAATTCACTTTTCACTAAGCTTCAGTGTTGGCCTTGCTGTTGTTGGAAAATGTAAATCAGAATAAAAAGGTTAAAGGTCAGGCAGTGTGAAGCAACAAGCTCAACGAATAGCTGGAATTCTTTCAGCTGCTGAAACAACAAAACCTCGTTTTGTTTTTACCGCTGAGTAATAAAAATGTATTTCTGGTTTGTTCATAGAGAGGCTTTTGGTTAAAGGGGATTTAGGGGACGGCTTACTAACATGTATTCACGTTTTCTTTCTTTTATTCTGAGTGTCTGTAATTAAATCCAGTAAAACCTCAAATTGACCAGAAGTGCAATTTTATTCACAAATGATTTTAACCGTGAAAAATCTATTCAGAAGAACGAGTCGACTTGTTCCTCGACGTTATCACTTTATTCTCCAAATGCTTCATGAAAACAAAATCTTCCTGTGTGTGTGTGTGTGTGTGTGTGTGTGTGTGTGTGTGTGTGTGTGTGTGTGTGTGTGTGTGTGTGTGTGTGTGTGTGTGTGTGTGTGTCTCTCTCTCTCTCTCTCTCTCTCTCTCTCTCTCTGTCTCTCTCTCTCTCTCTCTCTCTCTCTCTCTCTCTCTGTCTCTCTGTCTGTCTCTCTCTGTCTCTCTCTCTCTCTCTCTCTCTCTCTCTCTGTCTCTCTCTGTCTCTCTCTCTCTCTCTGTCTCTCTGTCTCTCTCTCTCTCTCTCTCTCTCTCTCTCTCTCTCTGTCTCTCTCTCTCTCTCTGTCTCTCTGTCTCTCTCTCTCTGTCTCTCTCTCTCTCTCTCTCTCTCTGTCTCTCTCTCTCTCTCTCTCTCTCTCTCTCCCTCCCTCTGTGTGTGTGTGTGGGCAGCTGGGAGCTAACACACAGTTAGCTGGCTGTTAGCTGGCTGCTACTTTAATCCAGCGGTCCGATGGCTCTGCTTCAGCTGACTGAGTGTTAGCTAGCCTCATCCGGTCTGTCGACATGGGGGACAATAACGGAGTTAACGGAGACCTGAACGCCAACTCGAGGTACCAGAGCACCGGGGACCCGCAGCTGGACAAGTCCGTGCACCAGTGGTTGAGCTGGGACAAGGTGAGTCCGTGTCTGGGTGGACTCCTTCCCAGACCCCCCCCTGAGTAAACCCCCCACTGAACACCGCCGAGCATTTAGGTAAACAAACGTGGGAACCCCGGAGTGAACATCTGTCAGGTTTGGTCCTCTGCACTGTTTAAAAAATAACTTGAGAGCTGTTTGACCAACAGCACAGGATGTAGGGATTACTGACAAAATACTTAATATCTTTTAAACTACAACATTTGAGTTTATAGACTGTATGCCGATGTTTCAAAGAGACTTACTTTGTCACACCGTATTCAAAGCATCCTCCTTTATCACATTAATTTCGTTATTTTGCCAGAACATTTAAAATGTCCATGTTTTGAACGGGGTTCTGAATGTTGCCGTAGCAGCGGGTCAGTGAGTGAGTGTTGCCCGCAGTGCGGAGCTGCAGGCCGGCTAACAGGCAGGCGGGAGCACCTGTGGCTGGTTATGACTCAGCTGTTTTACTTTTTTGATAACAAGACGTCAGAATTCGACCTGTGCAGATGAATCCATCCTCCAGCAGCCTTCAGGCATCCTCCAGATGATATATTTTCTTCCAAACACCAGCAGTAAGATGTTCAGCTCCACCAAAGGACAACCTGACCTCCCACATGTTGTTTACATTAAAAAAACACATTACATGTTTTGCTTCCCTGCTAATCTGGAAACCTCCAGATAAGTGTTGAAATGACTGCATAGAGAATTAAGGTTCACGGTTTTCGGCCAATATTACTCATAATCTGCTGTCCGTATTGACGCTACATCCCCATTATGATATCTGTATTTAAATATGATGTTTAAATTCACACATTCATTTTTTATAAATCTGATAAATTGCCTCTGAATGTTCTGACTTTGGAAAGGTCGTTAGGCCGCTCTGGTACGTACAACTGAGTATCATCAGCATAGACATTATAAATTATGGGATCCTTGGAAATAAAGTCATTAAAACTTTAGATACCACATGTTTTATAACAATACAATCTCAGATTATTTTGATTATCGATAGTATCAAGAGTAGGCAGCCGTGGTCCATTCAAAGTCACAGGCTCAAAGTCTGACGTTACACAAGTTCTTCAGTCGTCTCAGAAAGATATGTAATGAAATGTCTTTTTGTGCAGAGATGGTGCAGGAGTTTTCCTGCTATTTTTACTGAATAAAACAATATTAAGGGCCAGAGACTTGTATTTTTGTTTCTCTGGTATGTCAACAGGTACCCATATCGTTGGATTTTCATGAGAATTGTATCAAAGTTTAAAGTTCTGGTATCGTGACGGCCCTAAGTGGCCTTTTTTTTAAGATAAAGAATAAATATAGGCTGTAAAAAGAAGAGGCCCTAGGACGGATCCCTGGGGGACACCACACTGTACAAGAAAGTCTGTTTCTCTTGTTGTCGGATTTCGACATCAAAATTCTGCCAAAAACAAGAAGTCATCCAAAATTGGGTCCCTAGGACTTCTGTTCTGTTACCCTGGTGTCAAACAGATATTAATATAATCTTATTTATTTACTAGAATCAAAGCTAGAGTAAAAAATGGTGGCAATCTAGAGTTATGTCGTCTGTTGTCAACAAGTCAGAAGCTGCTGCTTCATATGAAGATTTTATGATTGACAGGTGGACCGTGCTTTCACATGTACGTAGGTTAGTGTGCAATCATCACACACACACACACACACACACACACACACACGGCTGTGTAGTTTGTAAAGGTCATGGCTGCCTTGAATGTATCTGACCTCCACTGTAAATGTCAACAGCCTGGTAGGGATTCCCACACACACACACACAGACACACACAGACACACACACACACACACACACACTCACTGTTTTTTCTTTGAGAGAATATTTCCTTGAATCTCTTGGGTTCTGTGAAGGTTTCTGACTTAGTTTCTGTGTTTGCGCCTTGAAGTGTTGTTCTGTACTTCTTGAACAGCTGTTACGTTTCAAGAGAAATCTTGGTTCTTATTTTTTAGAGTTTCAGGGTATTGTTAACTTTTCTCATGTTCTGACTCATGCGGTTCTGTCTCTGACTCGTGCCGGTCTGACTCGTGTTGGTCTGACTCGACTCACAGATGAAGTACTAGGTGTAAAACAGCTGATCACTATCGCACCTTTACCAACACAGACAGGACGGAGGGACAGTTGTCAGCAGTGGATTAATCTACCTGTGGGGCAGCAGGATCGTGTATGTGTGACTGAGTCCAGATTAAGAACCTGCTCGGCTTCTCTCCTGTGCTGCAGAACCTGAGGACTCGGGCTCAGGTGGAGTCCCTGCTGGCTGACAGTCATCACGACGATTTGAGGATGAGACTCTGCAGCAGGATGAGTTTCGGCACGGCTGGACTCCGAGCGCCAATGGGAGCTGGATTCAACCGGATTAACGATCTCACCATCATCCAGTCCACACAGGTGAGACCGGTTCGGACCAATATGAGTGCGTTAGTAGTTTCACATACAAGTCATTGAAACTGATGACTCGTAATTAATAAGTAATTATATCTCAGTAAACTGATGTGTTCAGTCAAAACAACACACCTAAAGGCTGATAATAAACATAAATAATAAATATATCGACTGTGTCTAATATATCAAAGTGAGTTAACGGCTATCTGTGTCTCTGTAGGGTTTGTATTCCTACCTGTCCAGGTGTTTTGCAGACTTCAGCAGCAGAGGAGTGGTTGTTGGTTTTGACACCAGAGGGCAGGAGGAGAGCGGCTGCAGCAGCGAGCGGTAACCTTAAACACCCAGAGACACTTAATTTTAGAACTGTTTTTATTTGATATATGGATTTAAGTAATAAAAAGGAAACACATTTTAAAAGTCTCCAGTTGATGTGATGATGTAACACACGATGAACAACTTTCATTGGATGCACTTTGATCCATCAACCAATCACGCTGCAGACGTTACAGTCTGTTTACCCGCTGCAGACGTTACAGTCTGTTTACCTGCTGCAGACGTTATAGTCTGTTTACCTGCAGACGTTACAGTCTGTTTACCTGCTGCAGACGTTACAGTCTGTTTACCTGCAGACGTTATAGACTGTTTACCCGCTGCAGACGTTATAGACTGTTTACCCGCTGCAGACGTTACAGTCTGTTTACCTGCAGACGTTATAGACTATTTACCCGCTGCAGACGTTACAGTCTGTTTACCCGCTGCAGACGTTACAGTCTGTTTACCCGCTGCAGACGTTACAGCCTGTTTACCCGCTGCAGACGTTGCAGTCTGTTTACCCGCTGCAGACGTTACAGTCTGTTTAACCGCTGCAGACGTTACAGTCTGTTTACCTGCAGACGTTACAGTCTGTTTACCCGCTGCAGACGTTACAGTCTGTTTACCCGCTGCAGACGTTGCAGTCTGTTTACCCGCTGCAGACGTTACAGTCTGTTTACCTGCAGACGTTACAGTCTGTTTACCCGCTGCAGACGTTACAGCCTGTTTACCCGCTGCAGACGTTATAGTCTGTTTACCTGCAGACGTTACAGCCTGTTTACCTGCTGCAGACATTACAGTGTGTTTACCTGCTGCAGACGTTACAGTGTGTTTACCCGCTGCAGACGTTACAGTCTGTTTATCTGCTGCAGACGTTAAAGTGTGTTTACCCGCTGCAGACGTTACAGTCTGTTTATCTGCTGCAGACGTTACAATCTGTTTACCCGCTGCAGACGTTATAGTCTGTTTATCTGCTGCAGACGTTACAGTCTGTTTACCCGCTGCAGACGTTACAGTCTGTTTATCTGCTGCAGACGTTACAGTCTGTTTACCCGCTGCAGACGTTATAGTCTGTTTACCTGCAGACGTTACAGTCTGTTTACCCGCTGCAGACGTTACAGCCTGTTTACCCGCTGCAGACGTTACAGTCTGTTTACCTGCTGCAGACGTTACAGCCTGTTTACCTGCAGACGTTACAGTCTGTTTACTCGCTGCAGACGTTATAGTCTGTTTACCTGCAGACGTTACAGTCTGTTTACCCGCTGCAGACGTTACAGTCTGTTTACCCGCTGCAGACGTTATAGTCTGTTTATCTGCTGCAGACGTTAAAGTGTGTTTACCCCGCTGCAGACGTTACAGTCTGTTTATCTGCTGCAGACGTTACAGTCTGTTTACCCGCTGCAGACGTTATAGTCTGTTTACCTGCAGACGTTACAGTCTGTTTACCCGCTGCAGACGTTACAGCCTGTTTACCCGCTGCAGACGTTACAGTCTGTTTACCTGCTGCAGACGTTACAGTCTGTTTACTCGCTGCAGACGTTATAGTCTGTTTACCTGCAGACGTTACAGTCTGTTTACCCGCTGCAGACGTTACAGTCTGTTTACCCGCTGCAGACGTTGCAGTCTGTTTACCCGCTGCAGACGTTACAGTCTGTTTACCTGCTGCAGACGTTATAGTCTGTTTACCTGCAGACGTTACAGTCTGTTTACCTGCTGCAGACGTTATAGTCTGTTTACCTGCAGACGTTATAGTCTGTTTACCTGCTGCAGACGTTACAGTCTGTTTACCTGCTGCAGACGTTATAGTCTGTTTACCTGCAGGCGTTACAGTCTGTTTAACCGCTGCAGACGTTACAGCCTGTTTACCCGCTGCAGACGTTACAGTCTGTTTACCTGCAGACGTTACAGTCTGTTTACCTGCTGCAGACGTTACAGTGTGTTTACCCGCTGCAGACGTTACAGTGTGTTTACCCGCTGCAGACGTTACAGTCTGTTTACCTGCAGACGTTACAGTCTGTTTACCTGCTGCAGACGTTACAGTCTGTTTACCTGCAGACGTTACAGTCTGTTTACCTGCAGATGTTACAGTCTGTTTATCTGCAGCAGATGTTACAGTCTGTTTACTCGCTGCAGACGTTACAGTCTGTTTACCTGCAGACGTTACAGTCTGTTTACCTGCAGACGTTACAGTCTGTTTATCTGCAGCAGATGTTACAGTCTGTTTACCTGCAGATGTTACAGTCTGTTTACCTGCAGACGTTACAGTCTGTTTACCTGCAGACGTTGCAGTCTGTTTACCTGCAGCAGACGTTACAGTCTGTTTATCTGCAGCAGATGTTACAGTCTGTTTACCTGCAGACGTTACAGTCTGTTTACCCGCTGCAGACGTTACAGTCTGTTTACCCGCTGCAGACGTTACAGTGTGTTTACCTGCAGACGTTACAGTCTGTTTACCTGCAGACGTTACAGCCTGTTTACCTGCTGCAGATGTTACAGTCTGTTTACCTGCTGCAGATGTTACAGTCTGTTTACCCGCTGCAGACGTTACAGTCTGTTTACCCGCTGCAGACGTTACAGTCTGTTTACCTGCAGACGTTACAGTCTGTTTACCTGCTGCAGACGTTACAGTCTGTTTACCCGCTGCAGACGTTACAGTGTGTTTACCTGCAGACGTTACAGTCTGTTTACCTGCAGACGTTACAGCCTGTTTACCTGCTGCAGACGTTACAGCCTGTTTACCCGCTGCAGACGTTACAGCCTGTTTACCCGCTGCAGACGTTACAGCCTGTTTACCCGCTGCAGACGTTACAGCCTGTTTACCCGCTGCAGACGTTACAGTCTGTTTACCCGCTGCAGACGTTACAGTCTGTTTACCTGCAGACGTTACAGTCTGTTTACCTGCAGACGTTACAGCCTGTTTACCCGCTGCAGACGTTACAGTGTGTTTACCTGCAGACGTTACAGTCTGTTTACCTGCAGACGTTACAGTCTGTTTACCTGCTGCAGATGTTACAGTCTGTTTACCCGCTGCAGACGTTACAGTCTGTTTACCTGCAGACGTTGCAGTCTGTTTACCTGCAGACGTTACAGTCTGTTTACCCGCTGCAGACGTTACAGTGTGTTTACCTGCAGACGTTACAGTCTGTTTACCTGCAGACGTTACAGTCTGTTTATCTGCAGCAGATGTTACAGTCTGTTTACCCGCTGCAGACGTTACAGTGTGTTTACCTGTAGACGTTACAGTCTGTTTACCTGCAGACGTTACAGTCTGTTTACCTGCAGACATTACAGTGTGTGTGTGTGTGTGTGTGTGTGTGTGTGTTTCAGATTTGCGAAGCTGACGGCGGCCGTGATGCTGAGCAGAGACGTTCCTGTTCATCTCTTCTCCACGTTTGTCCCCACGCCGTACGTGGTGAGGACACACTAACGCGTCCCTTCCTGCTGCAGACACCTGCTGGTCATCAATCTTAGGGGGAAGTTATTAATGTGCTGGTAAATGTGTTTTCAGCCGTACGCTGTGAAGAAGCTGGGCGCGGCGGCCGGTGTGATGATCACAGCGTCTCACAACGCCAAAGAGGACAACGGATACAAGGTGAGAGAGCAGCACAGGTCAGTCACTCAAACACCTCGCTGTCAAACGCTTCTCATTAAACCACGCTGTGACCAGAATCAAACTTTCACAGAATCAAAGATGGCGGGCGAAGTGACAGAGGTGTGACAGTAGGGTTGCCATCCGTCACATAAAATACGGAATCGTCCCGTATTTTACACTTTGATATCGCGTCCCGTTATGAATCAGTACGGGACGCGGTTTGTCCCGTATTTCCAAGATGCCTTGAACTGAGCATCATTCAGCCGGCTAGTTCCCGCCTCCTCGGAGCGTCCGTTGGTTTGTTTGGTTATTTTTTGGCATGAGCAATGAGAGCTCGTTAGTGATTGGGTGAGAGAAAGTCATAGGAGTCAAAAGGAAACATCTGTCTGTCTCTGATTCCCGCACCGTGCACCATAGAAACGTAAACGGATGCAGAAATACAGACGAGAGTAGAAAGTAATGCCTGGCTGGTGAAAATGAATATAATGTAAAGGAAACTATTGTAGGCCTACTTAATATATTTTCTCATATGTTTATAGATCGGTTATTCCAGTATAGTTTGGATAGTGTGAATATTTTTCGGTACGTAAAACAAAAAGATGACATTTATTTTAGCCTAATCTATATTCACACTATGACCTGGGCGAGATATCATCAATACAACATCAATATATCGACAGTAGACACTTAATTAATACAATAAGAAAATAGTTCAAAACCATATTAATAGTATCATTCATGATTTCATGAGAAAACAAAAAAAACGACAGACAGAAGGACAGAATAAATTAATGAAAATACTATTAAATTCGTACCGTTTATTTAAAAATCTGTAATCTTACTGCTCCCCTCTATGTTACAGCAGTGTCAAAAGCACTTCAATAATACTGTTAATGAGTTTAAGTTAAGTTGTAAATTAAATAGGCCTAGCTAGTAGTAATCATCTGCTGACGTCCTGTTAGGTGCATTTCATTGTGCATACATTACTGTATCTGCCTTTACACTGAAGTTTTGCGTTTTTGTAAATTATTTCCGAAAAAAAGTGTTAATAAAGCACTTAAAACTTTAAGTATGACTCTTACTACTTCATTAAAACCACGTTTTAAATCATGATTCACCACAACTGGTGCCCCACCCCTCCGTTGAGCCAGTGGTGGTCAGGCTCCTATTGAGTTGCACCCCGCTGCGGGGTGTCCTTTATTTTTCTGCTTGGTAAGGTGGCAACCCTATGTGACAGAGTGACGCTGCGTTTAACTGGACGTGTTCATGTTGTAAACAGAGGAAAAGGAACTCGCTGGAGAGCAGAAACGAGTATGAGGCAGTTTTATTACGTGCATCAAGATCTTAGTGATCACATGATAGTAAGTTCACACATCAGCTCACTCTGACCTCACATAGAAATGGCGGGAAAGTGAGAGTGTCTGTCATGCAGCTCGCTCTGAATGTTTCAGGACGCTTTCAGGAGTTTTGGTCGTATGTGATTACTCCATGGATTCAAATGTCTCACATTTCCACAAAGAATGATTTCACTCTTACAGAACTTCCTCCTCAGCATCAGATGTGGCTCCGTGTCTCCCCCCCCCCCCCCGCAGGTGTACTGGTGTAACGGTGCTCAGATCTCTTCGCCTCACGACAAGGAGATCCTGCGGAGTATCGAGGAGCAGCTGGAGCCATGGAGCGCCTCCTGCTGGGAGGAGGAGTTGGTGCACAGCAGCTCCCTGAGGACTGACCCCCTGAGCCAGATCAACTGCTGTTACATGGACGAGCTCACCTCCCTCTGCTATCACAGGTGAGAGTCGGAGTCCTTTACAGGTCGTCTAAAGACCTCTGCAGGTAGTGCAAAGACGAAGGTAAAGGTAAGGCTTGCTCACCTGTCTCAGGTAAGACAAAGAGGCTGATTGAGCGACGTGTTTTTGTGCGTCTCAGGGATCTGAACAGAAGTTGTCCGTTAAAGTTCGTCCACTCGTCATTCCATGGTGTGGGACACGTCTTTGTCCAGCAGGCCTTCCTCACCTTCGGCTTGGCTCCCCCGATCCCCGTCCCCGAGCAGAAGGACCCCGACCCAAACTTCTCGTCCGTCCGCTGCCCAAACCCCGAGGAGGGGGAGTCGGTGCTGGTAGGAGACGGTCCCGGTTCTTCAGCTGGTTTCTATCACTCAGTATTTTGTTCTTCTTTTGATGATCTTGTTTTTTTCTCTCGTGTGCTCTGCAGGAACTTTCTCTTCTTCTGGCAGAGAAGGAAAATGCTCGGATTGTTCTGGCCACAGATCCCGACGCCGACCGTTTGGCTGTAGCCGAGAAATCTGACGGGTAACAGATGCTTTCTAAAAGAATAGAATAGAGAGAGGAACCAGCACTGGGATGTTTTCATCACCAGTGTTGGCTGTTGGTTTTATTTTTATGATTATTGATCAATTCTATTTTATCATTTCTGAAATTGTTCAGTAAAAAATCCTGATACTTTACATAGTTTGATTTCTTTCCCAGTAGAAGCTGTTTAAACCTCAATGTTGCAGGTGTAGTTGTTTCAGGTGTAGTTGCTGCAGATGTAGTTGTTTCAGGTGTAGTTGCTGCAGGTGTAGCTGTTGCAGGTGTAGTTGTTTCAGGTGTAGTTGCTGCAGGTGTAGTTGCTGCAGCTGTAGTTGTTTCAGGTGTAGTTGTTGCAGGTGTAGATGTTGCAGGTGTAGTTGCTGCAGGTGTAGTTATTTCAGGTGTAGTTGCTGCAGGTGTAGTTGCTGCAGGTGTAGTTGTTGCTGGTGTAGTTGCTGCAGGTGTAGTTGTTGCTGGTGTAGTTGTTTCAGGTGTAGTTGTTTCAGGTGTAGTTGCTGCAGGTGTAGTTGTTTCAGGTGTAATTGCTGCAGGTGTAGTTGTTTCAGGTGTAGTTGTTGCAGGTGTAGTTGCTGCAGGTGTAGTTGTTTCAGGTGTAGTTGTTGCAGGTGTAGTTGTTGCAGGTGTAGTTGTTTCAGGTGTAGTTGCTGCAGGTGTAGTTGCTGCAGGTGTAGTTGTTTCAGGTGTAGTTGTTTCAGGTGTAGTTGTTTCAGGAGTAGTTGCTGCACGTGTAGTTGCTGCAGGTGTAGTTGCTGCAGGTGTAGTTGTTTCAGGTGTAGTTGTTTCAGGTGTAGTTGCTGCAGGTGTAGTTGTTTCAGGTGTAGTTGCTGCAGGTGTAGTTGCTGCAGGTGTAGTTGTTTCAGGTGTAGTTGTTTCAGGTGTAGTTGTTTCAGGAGTAGTTGCTGCACGTGTAGTTGCTGCAGGTGTAGTTGCTGCAGGTGTAGTTGTTTCAGGTGTAGTTGTTTCAGGTGTAGTTGCTGCACGTGTAGTTGCTGCAGGTGTAGTTGTTTCAGGAGTAGTTGCTGCAGGTGTAGTTGCTGCAGGTGTAGTTGCTGCAGGTGTAGTTGTTTCAGGTGTAGTTGTTTCAGGTGTAGTTGCTGCAGGTGTAGTTGTTTCAGGTGTAGTTGTTTCAGGTGTAGTTGTTTCAGGAGTAGTTGCTGCAGGTGTAGTTGCTGCAGGTGTAGTTGTTTCAGGTGTAGTTGTTTCAGGAGTAGTTGCTGCAGGTGTAGTTGCTGCAGGTGTAGTTGTTTCAGGTGTAGTTGTTTCAGGTGTAGTTGCTGCAGGTGTAATTGCTGCAGGTGTAGTTGTTTCAGGTGTAGTTGTTTCAGGTGTAATTGTTTCAGGTGTAGTTGTTTCAGGTGTAATTGCTGCAGGTGTAGTTGCTGCAGGTGTAGTTGCTGCAGGTGTAGTTGTTTCAGGTGTAGTTGCTGCAGGTGTAGTTGTTTCAGGTGTAGTTGCTGCAGGTGTAGTTGCTGCAGCTGTAGTTGTTTCAGGTGTAGTTGCTGCAGGTGTAGTTGTTTCAGGTGTAGTTGCTGCAGGTGTAGTTGACCTTCCTGTGTCTGTCTCACAGGTGTGGTTGGAAGGTGTTCACAGGTAATGAGCTGGCCGCTCTGCTGGGTTGGTGGATGTTCTTTAATTGGAAGGAGGCTCATCCGGATCCTGCAGACTCTCAGAAGGTCTACATGTTGGCCACCACCGTGTCCTCCAAGATCCTGCAGACCTTCGCTCGCATCGAGGGCTTCCACTTCGAGGTGAGACACCCGAACATCCACCAATGAAGAACCACGAGGGCTGATGATCTGATGCTGTGTGTGTGTGTGTGTGTGTGTGTGTGTGTGTGTGTGTGTGTGTGTGTGTGTGTGTGTGTGTGTGTGTGTGTGTGTGTGTGTGTGTGTGTGTGTGTGTGTGTGTGTGTGTGTGTGTGTGTGTGTGTGTGTGTGTGTGTGTGTGTGTGTGTGTGCTCCACAGGAAACTCTCCCTGGGTTTAAATGGATCGGGAACAGGATACATGAACTGTCCAAAACAGGAAATGAGGTCATATTTGCCTTCGAGGAGTCGATTGGTGAGTTTCAAAGAGTCCAAGGTGCTGAAGGACTCAGCTGAGGATCCTTCCTGTCCTTCCTTTGTGGTCAAACATCTTCCACAAATCACAACGTGTGTGTTGGTGTCTTCAGGTTTCCTGTGCGGGGGTCTGGTCCCTGAGAAAGACGGCGTAAGTGCTGCGGCGGTTGTGGCTGAAATGGCGGCGTACCTCCACACCAAGAACCTGAGTCTGAGCCAACAACTCCTCAACATCTACCAGACGTGAGAAACTTCCAGTACTGAACCACTCTGTGAATTATTTCATGTCCTGAGTACGTAATGTGTGGGTTTCACCACTAGAGGGCGGCAGATCTCCATTCTGTTTTTAAAGTCGATTTAGATTTTCATGTCATTAGAGTTCCAGCTGTGAGAATCTTTTCCAGAGTGATTAAACACGATGGTGGCAAACGGATTGACTCTGTCCTCTTCTCTCAGACGACGGAGCTTTAAACCAGAGACACAAACTCTGAATCTGGTCCTCTGAATCTGGTCCTCTGAATCTGGTCCTCTGAATCTGATCCTCATCATCAGTCTATGTTCAGATCAACACACCGGAATAATTCAGGCACCGAAATTAAACACTTAAGCAAAAGATGAACACCTAAAAGCAAACGCCTGGTACCAGGAGCCTGGTCCTGATCCTAGCTAACAGGTCAGACTGGGACCTGGTCCTGTTCCTAGCTAACAGGTCATCAGACTGAGACCCGGTCCTGATCCTAGCTAACAGGTCAGACTGAGACCTGGTCCTGATCCTAGCTAACAGGTCATCAGACTGAGACCCGGTCCTGATCCTAGCTAACAGGTCAGACTGAGACCTGGTCCTGATCCTAGCTAACAGGTCAGACTGAGACCTGGTCCTGATCCTAGCTAACAGGTCAGACTGAGACCTGACTGGGACCCGGTCCTGATCCTAGCTAACAGGTCATCAGACTGAGACCTGGTCCTGATCCTAGCTAACAGGTCATCAGACTGAGACCCGGTCCTGATCTTAGCTAACAGGTCAGACTGAGACCTGGTCCTGATCCTAGCTAACAGGTCATCAGACTGAGACCCGGTCCTGATCTTAGCTAACAGGTCAGACTGAGACCTGGTCCTGATCTTAGCTAACAGGTCATCAGACTGAGACCCGGTCCTGATCTTAGCTAACAGGTCAGACTGAGACCTGGTCCTGATCCTAGCTAACAGGTCAGACTGAAACCTGGTCCTGATCCTAGCTAACAGGTCAGACTGAAACCTGGTCCTGATCCTAGCTAACAGGTCATCAGACTGAGACCTGGTCCTGATCCTAGCTAACAGGTCATCAGACTGAGACCTGGTCCTGATCCTAGCTAACAGGTCATCAGACTGAAACCTGGTCCTGATCCTAGCTAACAGGTCAGACTGAAACCTGGTCCTGATCCTAGCTAACAGGTCATCAGACTGAGACCTGGTCCTGATCCTAGCTAACAGGTCATCAGACTGAGACCTGGTCCTGATCCTAGCTAACAGGTCAGACTGAGACCTGGTCCTGATCCTAGCTAACAGGTCATCAGACTGGGACCTGGTCCTGATCCTAGCTAACAGGTCATCAGACTGAGACCCGGTCCTGATCCTAGCTAACAGGTCATCAGACTGGGACCTGGTCCTGATCCTAGCTAACAGGTCATCAGACTGGGACCTGGTCCTGATCCTAGCTAACAGGTCAGACTGAGACCTGGTCCTGATCCTAGCTAACAGGTCAGACTGGGACCTGGTCCTGATCCTAGCTAACAGGTCAGACTGGGACCTGGTCCTGATCCTAGCTAACAGGTCATCAGACTGAGACCTGGTCCTGATCCTAGCTAATAGGTCAGACTGAGACCTGGTCCTGATCCTAGCTAACAGGTCAGACTGGGACCTGGTCCTGATCCTAGCTAACAGGTCAGACTGGGACCTGGTCCTGATCCTAGCTAACAGGTCATCAGACTGAGACCTGGTCCTGATCCTAGCTAACAGGTCAGACTGAGACCTGGTCCTGATCCTAGCTAACAGGTCAGACTGAGACCTGGTCCTGATCCTAGCTAACAGGTCATCAGACTGAGACCTGGTCCTGATCCTAGCTAACAGGTCAGACTGGGACCTGGTCCTGATCCTAGCTAACAGGTCAGACTGAGACCTGGTCCTGATCCTAGCTAACAGGTCAGACTGAAACCTGGTCCTGATCCTAGCTAACAGGTCAGACTGAAACCTGGTCCTGATCCTAGCTAACAGGTCATCAGACTGAGACCTGGTCCTGATCCTAGCTAACAGGTCATCAGACTGAGACCTGGTCCTGATCCTAGCTAACAGGTCATCAGACTGAAACCTGGTCCTGATCCTAGCTAACAGGTCAGACTGAAACCTGGTCCTGATCCTAGCTAACAGGTCATCAGACTGAGACCTGGTCCTGATCCTAGCTAACAGGTCATCAGACTGAGACCTGGTCCTGATCCTAGCTAACAGGTCAGACTGAGACCTGGTCCTGATCCTAGCTAACAGGTCATCAGACTGGGACCTGGTCCTGATCCTAGCTAACAGGTCATCAGACTGAGACCCGGTCCTGATCCTAGCTAACAGGTCATCAGACTGGGACCTGGTCCTGATCCTAGCTAACAGGTCATCAGACTGGGACCTGGTCCTGATCCTAGCTAACAGGTCAGACTGAGACCTGGTCCTGATCCTAGCTAACAGGTCAGACTGGGACCTGGTCCTGATCCTAGCTAACAGGTCAGACTGGGACCTGGTCCTGATCCTAGCTAACAGGTCATCAGACTGAGACCTGGTCCTGATCCTAGCTAATAGGTCAGACTGAGACCTGGTCCTGATCCTAGCTAACAGGTCAGACTGGGACCTGGTCCTGATCCTAGCTAACAGGTCAGACTGGGACCTGGTCCTGATCCTAGCTAACAGGTCATCAGACTGAGACCTGGTCCTGATCCTAGCTAACAGGTCAGACTGAGACCTGGTCCTGATCCTAGCTAACAGGTCAGACTGAGACCTGGTCCTGATCCTAGCTAACAGGTCATCAGACTGAGACCTGGTCCTGATCCTAGCTAACAGGTCAGACTGGGACCTGGTCCTGATCCTAGCTAACAGGTCAGACTGAGACCTGGTCCTGATCCTAGCTAACAGGTCATCAGACTGAGACCTGGTCCTGATCCTAGCTAACAGGTCAGACTGGGACCCGGTCCTGATCCTAGCTAACAGGTCATCAGACTGAGACCTGGTCCTGATCCTAGCTAACAGGTCAGACTGAGACCTGGTCCTGATCCTAGCTAACAGGTCAGACTGAGACCTGGTCCTGATCCTAGCTAACAGGTCAGACTGGGACCCGGTCCTGATCCTAGCTAACAGGTCATCAGACTGAGACCTGGTCCTGATCCTAGCTAACAGGTCATCAGACTGAGACCTGGTCCTGATCCTAGCTAACAGGTCATCAGACTGGGACCTGGTCCTGATCCTAGCTAACAGGTCATCAGACTGGGACCTGGTCCTGATCCTAGCTAACAGGTCATCAGACTGAGACCTGGTCCTGATCCTAGCTAACAGGTCATCAGACTGAGACCTGGTCCTGATCCTAGCTAACAGGTCAGACTGGGACCCGGTCCTGATCCTAGCTAACAGGTCATCAGACTGAGACCCGGTCCTGATCCTAGCTAACAGGTCAGACTGGGACCCGGTCCTGATCCTAGCTAACAGGTCATCAGACTGGGACCTGGTCCTGATCCTAGCTAACAGGTCATCAGACTGAGACCTGGTCCTGATCCTAGCTAACAGGTCATCAGACTGGGACCTGGTCCTGATCCTAGCTAACAGGTCATCAGACTGAGACCTGGTCCTGATCCTAGCTAACAGGTCATCAGACTGAGACCTGGTCCTGATCCTAGCTATCAGGTCAGACTGAGACCTGGTCCTAATCCTAGCTAACAGGTCAGACTGGGACCCGGTCCTGATCCTAGCTAACAGGTCAGACTGAGACCTGGTCCTGATCCTAGCTAACAGGTCAGACTGGGACCTGGTCCTGATCCTAGCTAACAGGTCAGACTGGGACCTGGTCCTGATCCTAGCTAACAGGTCATCAGACTGAGACCTGGTCCTGATCCTAGCTAACAGGTCAGACTGGGACCTGGTCCTGATCCTAGCTAACAGGTCAGACTGGGACCCGGTCCTGATCCTAGCTAACAGGTCATCAGACTGAGACCCGGTCCTGATCCTAGCTAACAGGTCAGAATGGGACCCGGTCCTGATCCTAGCTAACAGGTCATCAGACTGGGACCTGGTCCTGATCCTAGCTAACAGGTCATCAGACTGAGACCTGGTCCTGATCCTAGCTAACAGGTCAGACTGAGACCTGGTCCTGATCCTAGCTAACAGGTCATCAGACTGAGACCTGGTCCTGATCCTAGCTAACAGGTCATCAGACTGAGACCTGGTCCTGATCCTAGCTAACAGGTCAGACTGAGACCTGGTCCTGATCCTAGCTAACAGGTCAGACTGGGACCCGGTCCTGATCCTAGCTAACAGGTCATCAGACTGAGACCCGGTCCTGATCCTAGCTAACAGGTCAGAATGGGACCCGGTCCTGATCCTAGCTAACAGGTCATCAGACTGGGACCTGGTCCTGATCCTAGCTAACAGGTCATCAGACTGAGACCTGGTCCTGATCCTAGCTAACAGGTCATCAGACTGAGACCTGGTCCTGATCCTAGCTAACAGGTCATCAGACTGGGACCTGGTCCTGATCCTAGCTAACAGGTCATCAGACTGAGACCTGGTCCTGATCCTAGCTAACAGGTCATCAGACTGGGACCTGGTCCTGATCCTAGCTATCAGGTCAGACTGGGACCCGGTCCTGATCCTAGCTAACAGGTCATCAGACTGGGACCTGGTCCTGATCCTA
>NC_089205.1:30660829-30750829 GCF_963930695.1 Labrus bergylta
TACATCAAAGAACCTTTAAGTGTTTTTTTTTTTGATTTTATTTATTTTTTGTATTTGAATGTTTTGAAGCCACAACATCATCGACTAGAATCAGAACAGATTCACCGGAGCTGGTCGGCGCTCTAAAACGTGTCAGTTCGGCTCGTTTGGACTCTGACACGGTTGTTTGTTTCTGTCGACAGTTTTGTTGTTAATAAAGTTTCATAAAAAATTCAGGGATGTCCTTTAACCAAAAGTCGGCTCTTCACTTCTCCTTCTCTTCGTGTTTGTGACGTCGTTTATTTTTCTACTGTCATATTGATGAAACGTTCAGAAGATTAGTACTGAAAGGTTGTACTGAAGACGGCGAGATGCGTTCAGGGGCCGATGAAGAGTCGGTAAACTGTGTTTCTGTTGTTTGGATGGAGAACAGGGTGTTCGACATAAAGATGGCTGTTACCGTGGTTACCTCGACAATCCACCAATAAAAGCTGTGAGAACTTTCAAATGTTTGTTTTTGATTCTTATTTTTTATTCAACAGGGGAAAAAAATCGACAAATAAAGATTTTACAGTCACTTTATTCAAACCACATTTCTTCACCAATGTTTTGAAAAGGTTTTTATAGAATTTGATGGAATCATTTCTCTGTAAATACTGAGATGTTAAAGATCACATATTTAAAATCCTCTTCTCCATGTTCCTCTGACTCTAACATGTGTCTCTAGTCTACAAACCCCCCAATGCACACCCAAGCCCTTCCAGAGAGGGGGCGTGGTCAGACACAGCTCATTTACATATTTAAAGGTACAGACACAGAAACAGCCTGTTCTGAGCAGGGCTGAAATAGAGGGGTTTATAGACATGATCAAAATACAGGATCAGAGTGGATTTAGAACAAGAAACTTCACACATGTTTTGAGGAGCTCTGACACTTATTTACACTGAAGAAGAAGAGGAGGAGGATATGTCACCTTTAAACTTTCATCTTTAAGACATTTTGATCTCATCAGTTTGGAAGAAAACAAAAAAAAATCAAAATAATCTGAACTCTGAATCAAACGTTAAACAAACTTCAACCTTCACTTTAACCTTTAACCTTTAACCTTTAGTTAAAAGTTTGTCTTTATAAATAAATCTGTGGGGCGATGGTGTTTTGTTGCAAGCGCCATGTACAGAGGCTATAGTCCTCGTTGCAGCAGCTGTGATGTCATCCCCCCCTCTCTCCTCCTAACACTTCCTGTCTCAAACTGTCCGCTCTAAAAAAGACAAACTGAAATCAACATGAGGCGCTGCTCAGACACGTTCTCTGTCAGGTCGGCAGATTTCAAGTCTATGGAGATTTTTAGTTTTGAATCATTTCTTGTTGACGTGGTCTTGGTTTCAGAGTTTTGGGTTTGTGGCTGAAGTTCTGGAGGATCCTGGAGCGGATCTGGTGCAGGTTGATGCCGTAGATGATGGGGTTGATGAGGGGCGGGACCACCAGGAACTCTGCCGCCAGTGCGTTCTTCACCATCTGCAGCTCGCCGCCGCCGTAACGAGAGTACATGACGTCAAACATGAGCGAGCTGGTGAAGACGAGCAGCGTGACCAGGTGTGGCAGACACGTCTGTATGAACTTCCTGCGGTTGGCGTGGACACGCAGCGAGGCGCGGACCAGGTGTGTGTAGGACACCACGATGAGAACTGTCTGCGAGATGTGCGAGAACGTGAGCACGAAGCCGTAGATGTTGTTGACCACGGTGTCGGAGCACGACAGCTTCACTACCTCCCAGTTGGTGCAGAAGATTTTGGGGATGTGGCGCCCGCAGAGCGGCAGGCGGGCGGTCAGCGTTACGCCCACTGATATCTCCAGCAGCGAGAAACTCCAGGTGAGGAGCAGCAGCTGCACCACTCGCTGCGTGGTCATCACCGTGTGGTACTGCAGCGGCTTACAAATCGCCAGGTAACGGTCGAACGCCATGACGGTCAGACTTGTGAACTCAACAAACACGTAACTATAAACCACGAAGATCTGAGTCAGGCAGCCGGCGTACGTGATGACGTGCGAGTCGGCCAGGAGGTCGTGGAGGAGTTTGGGGTAGAAGCTGGACGCCCCGCAGATTCCATTAAAACAAAGGTTACACAGGAAGATGTAGATGGGCTCGTGGAGCGACTTCTCCAGCCACACGACCACGATGAGCGTCAGGTTGATGAAGATGGTGAGCAGGTACGACACGAGGGCGAACGAGAAGTACACGTGACGATTTGTCAGAGAGGCGTTCAGACCCTGAAGAACAAAAACCAGCTCTGAGGTGTTCTCCATCGTGACACAGAAACCCTGAACGCAGAGTCACGTCAGAGAGGAACGCACGCCATCAGACAGGAAGTACAAATCATCAAACAGGAAGTACACAACATCAGAGAGAAACGCACGCCATCAGACAGGAAGTACAAATCATCAAACAGGGAGTACACAACATCAGAGAGAAACGCACGCCATCAGACAGGAAGTACAAATCATCAAACAGGAAGTACAAATCATCAGAGAGAAACGCACGCCATCAGACAGGAAGTACAAATCATCAAACAGGAAGTACACAACATCAGAGAGAAACGCACGCCATCAGACAGGAAGTACAAATCATCAAACAGGAAATACACGTCATCAGAGAGAAACGCACGCCATCAGACAGGAAGTACAAATCATCAAACAGGAAATACACGTCATCAGAGAGAAACGCACGCCATCAGACACGAAGTACAAATCATCAAACAGGAAGTACACAACATCAGAGAGAAACGCACGCCATCAGACAGGAAGTACAAATCATCAAACAGGAAATACACGTCATCAGAGAGAAACGCACGCCATCAGACAGGAAGTACAAATCATCAAACAGGAAATACACGTCATCAGAGAGGAATGAACGTCATCAGAGAGAAACTGGAGAGATGCTCGCTCACATTCAGTCAAACTGAATCCAAACGTGAACAGAACGCAGCGCGTCACTGCTGCAGGTTCAACACAGATCAAAGTGAAAGATTCATGATTTAAAGGTTCACACTGATGGTCACAGAGGATCTGAAGAGACGTTCAGGTTCTTTAAAAACAGAATCTTTCAAACTCAACAGAAGAAGAAGATGAAGCTGCTCTGTGAAGAAACAAAGTGAGACATGACTCCTCATATGAAACATTCAGCTGCAGACTCAGTTACATCACAGCAGAAAAACAGGAAAACAAACAGATTCAATTCTGGTTTTAAGGTCACACTTAAAAACTTTCAGGGCGACACTTTGACTTGTTCATGAACGCTTCATGAGCAGACAATCAGAGAAAACATCACGCCATCACACAGAGACGAGCCGCCAAGCGAGCAGCCGACCTCTGCTCAGCCTGCAGCCGCACTTATACCTGATCCTCACAGACAGGTGATGTCATCAGAGAGGAGCTGAGGCCACGCCCCCCCCCCCCCTCCAGTCGATCAGAAGTCTTCAGTGGCTGCGTTTGGAGATCTCCTGAGTCAGTCTTTTTTTTTAGCTCTCAGGATATCTGATCATAAAAAACAAATTCCTGCTCTTAAACTTTCAGGTGAACTTTACCTGAGCATGTATCTGTTCTTTCACTCCTCACATTTCAACCTGTTTCTTTGTCTTTCCAGCCTCCATGTATGAACACTGACCACAGTCTGCATAAAACGACTCAGTGACGTCATCACTGGTTTCTGAAGAGGAACTCTTTAGCACCCATTCATAGGCTGGACTACGGTGGCCCTGAAGGTCAACTGTCTAAATATTTCATGATTGCGAAAAACATTTCACAACATGCAAAAATATTCATGAAGCACAAAAACATTTAAAAAACGGGGCGCTTGTGGCGCAGTGGTTAGTGCGCGCGCCCCATGTGTGGAGGCTGTAGTCCTCCATACATGGGGCTCGCACTCTTACCACTGAGCCCGAGTTCAAATCCGACTTGTGGTTCATTTCCTGCATGTCATTCCCCTCTCTCTCTCTCTCCCTGATTTCCAGGTCTATCCACTGTCCTATCTCTCGAATAAAGGCAAAAAAAAGCCCAAAAATAAATCTAAAAAAAAACTAAAAATATTTTATTTCGTTTGGGATTGGACCGTCAGTACAGTCATGTGACCTGTCGTCTCCGGTGATAGTTTCTCAGACCGTCTTCGAGTTTTGAACGTTCAGAGGAGAGTTTTAGTTTGAGAAGATAGGAAGCCTTCAAGTCAACTTCCATAATAACTGGATACTTGTTGTGTAGTAGTCCAGTCCAGGACGTGGAGCATGTAGGACCCTCCTGCTTAGTTGGTAGTTTGGAGTAAAGGTCATCACCTGAGTTCACCTGCATGCTCGTTTACGTGCCGTCTCGTTCAGTTCACGTGTCACGATGATGCGTGGAATGCCATTGTTATGTTGAAACGGCGAGCGAGTAGAAGTCATTATTTTCGTTATTAGTCAGTCCAATCACAAACGAGTAGTATGGGCCTCCTCTTTCCGTTTTGTCAAATAAATTGAAGCAGGTGAAATGTTTTTGCAGTCCCTATAATATTTGTATATTTGTTTTACACGTTTGTCTTTTTCTTCTTTCTTCGTTTGGTGTCTAACCTCTCCGACCGTTCAGAGCCGCCGTCGCTCCTGAGGACGCGGTAGAGGGGCTAAAAGTGGGACTGACTACTTGAGGTCCGAGTCGAGGACGAGACCCTTATTGGGCCTAAAATAAAATGTAAGTGTAGTTTCACATTAGGGACACGGACCCCAAAGTCTGGTTCACTGGACCATACCGAGTCCCCTTGAAGAGGGGGTCTAGGGCCCGGGTCCCGTGCTAGATGTGTTGCTTCTTCTTCTTTCTGCTTCTTGATTTTCAAACCAAGTATGTGCATACCGCCCCCTGCTGTGTGTGAAAACTGGCCGAATGAAAACGATCCTCGACTCTTTCTCAACTCTGAAAGAAAGTTTAAAAAAGTCAAATCAATTAAAAAGTAAAAGAATGCATACATTACAAACAAATACACTGAAGCAGTGTGTGATCAAAGATCTCAGGCTGCATTCACACCCGGTCTGGTTCCGGGACAAACTCTGGTCCAAACCTCCAAACCGGGGGTTTCGGGGATTGGCCGTAGGTGACTACACGATCCAGACCAAAAAAGTGAACGAAACAGCAATGCATTGTGGGTTGAATCAGCCAGATTCTTCAGAATAAACAGCAAATGTCAAATAGGCTTAGAATGGTTTAACATCACTCCGGTCGATACGGCAGTTTAACCATTTCACTTTATGGATCTAAATACTGACAAACTGCACCGCGCTACAGGACGCCATTCTTCCACTTTCCTGTTGTTTACCCCGGGGTCGTAGTGCAGCATCAGCCCCAACATGTAGCAGGTGGCTCCGGTACACAACATGTGACTTTGGGGAGCTCCACAAAGTGCAGTGTGAGTCACTTTGTTCACACGTGTTACGATCTGTGTCAGTGAGAACCAATCCCTCGGACAGGTGTGGCAGATCTAGGAGTTCCTGAGCTCTCAAGTCTGACGATTATTGAAAACTGAACTCTCTGAAGTTTAAACATGACGTACGAAGAAGTGTTGGACATTCCTTGATGTCCGTCTCTGTGGACTAAAGTGTCTGCTAAATGAGTTGTAGAATTTATTTCTTCAAAGAGGAAATCTGTGGAAAAAGAAACACTAAAGTGGTTTTTAACGTCTCAGAGAGTCAGTGTCTCCCTGTAGTCTCAGTGATGATAAAGAAGAACACTGCTGCATCTTTGAATGTCTCATTTCACTTTAACAAACTCTCAGACAGTAATATCCACCTGATGACATCACACATTGACCTTATGACATCACACATTGACCTTTGTTACTGTTCCTTTGAGCTGTTTGACCTCACTTTGGGATCCCTAACCACTTCCTGTTTCTGTGCTTAACTTCCTGTCCTAACCTTCCATCTACAGGAAGCTCCTTACTTTATTTCAAAATAAAAGCACACAGCAAGTACTCTCAGCTTAAGACAGGGCAGACCTTCAAATTAATAGCCTCACAGATTTTTTTAAAATGTGAAATAATGGAATTTCAAACATGAGATTTAAAGTTGTAATTGTTTGACTGCCTTGAGTTTGAACAGTGAACATACGTAACAGTTCTTTAAAAACAAATCAAACCTACAGTTGAGCTCTGAAGTGATTCTTCAAAATAAAAACCTTCAACACGTGCACATAAACAAACAGACCGCTGATATCTCAGGTCAAAGGTCACTCCAGCACGTCAACATGTGGGTCCCTGAGGCGTCCTTACATCAGACACTGTTTCCACTATTTCCCTCTGAAGCAAATTACCTTCAGAGCTGTTAACCAGTGAGACCAATCAGCCAGCAGACCTCCGCTCTGGTTCCTGAGAGAGACCATAATGACCTCCCCTCAGGCCCCCACACCTCAGGATGGACACACACACACACACACACACACACACACACACACACACACACACACACGTAAACAACAAACAGATGAACAAAGTCTTAATCTTTTTCTTGACTTTTGATCTTTATTTCTGATGTTTAACACAAAGAACACGACATCGTGGACTGCTTGTTCTCTTTTTGAACAGTTGGAGGTCGGACGGGTCACACGAGCTGACGGAGAGAAACTTCATCCGTTCTAAACAGTTTTTACTGAAAATGAGTAACTAGCTAGTTTCCAGTTATTACTATCAAAAAGTTACTAACGGCGTAACTGCTGACCTCATATTCATATTCTCATTTTTTAGTGTTGCTTTGACAACTCGCACATTTCAAATATCACCGTGATCATTTTTGACGTGTGGTTATTTAACCGATTAGATCTCTGAAGACGACCGACTCAACGGTTGATATGAAGCTCGTCGCCGCCAATTCACCTGTCTATCAGTCTACAGTCCGTCACATGGAGGAGCAGGCGGCGTTTAAAACCAAGCCGGCTGGCATGGATCGCTCATCCTCGTGAGCTGCACCTGGGTCTGCAGGGGTTTGCAGGGTCTGCAGCGTCTGTGGCGTCTGCGGCGTCTGCAGCGTCTGTGGCGTCTGTGGGGTCTGCAGCGTCTGTGGCGTCTGCGGCGTCTGCGGCATCTGCGGCATCTGCGGGGTCCTCATTCCTGTAACGCTGCCAGACTCAACCCTGTAATGTTAAGAGCTCAGACAATAAGGCCACCTTCATCCTTTGCGCTGGTTTCATCAACTTTGATGGATTTGGTTTATTCGTACGCAGATATTCTCTCGCCGCTTAAAGTCGTTCACAGCTGGATATTTAAAGACTTGTGCTAAAACTGCATCCACATGTTCGGGCGTTTGTTGGCCGACGCTGAAGTTGATCCAGTCATTTCCTGTAGTACCTACAGTGGCCACTGGAGGCTGGCTCCAAAAGTGAGTCGATCCTCATAGAGACCCAGTTAGATGAATCTAGATGGCCCCCTCCCATCACACCCCACCAATCACACACTCGTTTCTCAGTACCCCCCCCACCCCCACCCCGCCCCCCACTTATAACTGTACAGTTATAACATTTTACCAGTATGATATAATTATTTTATTTCTCTTCTAGTGCATCAAACCCATATTCTATATTCCTCTGGCTCCTATCGATCGATCTTCTTCACACGAGTCCTTCCTGGTTTCATGTTTTCTTTGTGCTGCTGTGAACAAACAAACGAGGGAACAAAAGGAGAAAGTTTGAAAAACGACAACAAAGGTTTTCTGTCTTTCTTTATGTATCTGCTGTTCAAGTACACGAGCACTGAGGGAAAATCCATTTACTGACACACGTCATATGACTCCTCTACAGTAGGTGGCGATATGCCCTCTTTCAGGTCGTTACCAGTGGACCGTCTTCGTCCTGATCTGTCACCTCACATAGCAAACAATGGAGTCTAAGGCTGTTTTGGGAACCGCGTACTACATACTACTATCTGAATCAGTATGCAGTATATACTGTATACTGCATACTGAGTTCAACAGTAGTATGTAGTATGACTGCCAGTCGTCGGTTATTTTGCAGTATACTTGGCACGGTTAAACTGGTTTCCGGTCCTGGAATGAGGAAGTAAACAACTGCCAATCTGGAGGTAATTAACATAATTAAAATAAAACAAGTCTACAATCTCTCATATATTCATTTATACACAACGCCCTGGATTGAAATATGATTGGCATGCTATTAAAGTTGTAGTTTACTTTTCAGACATTCAGGTTGAAGTTTTACTCAGCTGTGAATAATATGAAGAGCAAGCCGAGGACCCTGTAGCTGCAGCTGCTGGTCCAGCTGTGGCACATGCACTGTACAGTCTACAAAGACTTATAAATATATGAACAAGTCATATTTGTTATTGGTTCATAATGTGGCAAGATATTCAGTCACGGCCACCAACGAGTTCAAACAGCTGCGCTCCAGCATTTTGATCTCTGACCTGGCACTTTGCATTGTGGGACACCAGGTAAACATGCTGAGTGTGTTTGGATCAGCTGTTTCTTGGCAGAGACCAGTCATGTGACTAACAGAGAAAGTATTAATCCAGCACCACACCTGCTGATCCACACTTCTCTCTCCTGAGCCCTGCGTGTTGTTCTGGTGCTCATTCAGAACCCAGAGACAAAGTGAGCACACATCTGATGCTCCTCCTGTTTACTATTCAAACTTGTAATGATGGTTCATGAGGTCAGAGTGAGCGTGCTCTGGACCTGTCGTCTCCTCACAGCCGGGGCATGCTGCAGGTCCTCTGCTTGTCATCACTGAGCTAATGTCTCCATAAAGTCACCATGAACTCAACACAAGTTTCTTATTTCAGACTCGGTGCCTACTTAGATGCTGGGTTGTTCAAATACTTGTTTTTCACGATTGTTATGTTGATCTACATGATTATTCTTTGTGCCAACCTGTTGCTACTTGTGCTGATCTGTATGAACAGAAGTCTTCATGAACCCATCTTCCTGTGCAGCCTGTTTGTGAACGAGCTGTACGGCAGCACAGGTTTGTTTCCTCTCCTCCTGGTTCAGATTCTCTCAGACGTTCCCACTGTGTCTGCTCCTCTCTGTTTCCTGCAGATCTTCTGCTTGTACTCGTATGTGTGTGTAGAATCTTTCAGTTTAGCCGTCATTTCTTATGACAAGTATCTTGCTATTCGTCATCCTCTGCATTATAACAGCCGTATGACTGTCAAAAAGATCGCCATGCTGATTGCAGCAACATGGTTAACCTCTTTTCTTTTGGTTGTTGGCATCACGTCTGAGTTCCCCGTTGCAGCTGTGTGGGAACATCATTGCCAATGTGTTCTGTAACAACTATTCAATCGTCAAACTAGCGTGCTACAACACGCGAGTGAATAACATCTATGGCCTCTCCATCACTGCCTTCACTGTTTTTGTTCCTCTCATTCTGATCTTCTACACCTACATGAGGATACTAAAAGTGTGTTTCTCTGGGTCCAAGCAGACGAGACAGAAAGCCGTCAGCACCTGCACGCCTCACCTCGCCTCTCTGCTCAACTTCTCCTTCGGGATCAGCTTTGAGGTGGTGCAGAGCAGGTTCAACATGAAAAACGTTCCCTCTCTGCTGCCTGTGTTTTGCTCCTTGTACCTTCTCACATGTCAGCCGCTCGTCAACCCGCTCATGTACGGCCTGAAAATATCCAAACTCCTCGACGTATGTAAAAGTCTGTTTTATTCTAAAGCTTCCATCATCAAACTAAACAGACGAGCCTGAGACAGAAGAAGAAGAATCTGTGATTGACTCTAAAGGCGATGGTGTCTGAGTTTGACTTTAATCTGATAGGAAATGAAACATGCTCTCAATAACAACACAAACAGCTGGGGGAAGGTGAATACAACTGTTTGTTTGCTTTTGACGAATAAATGTATTTCATATTGTCTTCAGAATAACTGTAGTGACTATCTAATGTCCAAATTTCTAATGTTGTTTTTAGTCACTTAGGTGTATGGAAAGTTCTAAAGTTCTAAAGTTCTAAACAAATGTCCAAAATTAAATTTTCTTATGATGTTCCAGTTTATCGTCACATATGAAGCAGAGACAAACCGAGATGATGATATGATGAGTTGTTATTGTCGAGATTATACTGTTTGTTGTCGTTCTTTTGTTATGTTACGGTAAGAACCGTGTGTTCCCACCACCTATGCCCCCGTTTCCTGTTTTCCTGTTGACATACAAACACTCAACCAACCACCTGACCAATTAACCCAAATGATCAATTAAAGATAAAGATAAAGATAAACTTTATCTCCCCCGTGGGGGAAATTTGTGCATTACAGCAGCTCCAGAAAACAGGGTACGGGAATATAATTATTAAAAATAAAAATAGAAGTTAAAATCAAATCAAACATATTTACATTGAGATAAATAAAAAAATACAATAATGTAAAATTACACAGTAACTACACAGGATTAACAAAATAAACTAAAAAACAATAACGAGGGGGGTCGGAGCTGCCGTAACAAGCGGCCACCCAGAGCGGCGCCGGATAACTTTTAAATTATCACCACCTATTGTCCAAATTAAGTAAATAAATAAACAAATTAACTAAACCCATTGAAATACAATACATAAATGCACACACACTAAAAGGGCTCCTACATAACTGTGTGTGTGTTTAACGTGTTGTTAAGAGTATTGACCATGCTTTTTGCACATGGATGATGTCACTGATGTCAGCTTTGTGGGAAGCTTTTTTTCTGCACTTAACAGTATGCAGATTTGTCCTGAGTCATCCAGGTGTTATAAATAAACTGTATAAATGAATAAGGATTATTGTTTGGTAATCAACAGTCCTGATAATGTGGTAAAGCAAGAGCCAGTTAGAGAGGAAATGTCCCCACAATGATTCCTCAAATACCACATTTTTGTTTCAACAAACCATTTAAACAGTTTTGCATTTTAAACCTATAATAAACATCAAAAGTCTGATTAAAATCATCTGACGCCACTCAAACTCAAACAGCGTGATTCATCCCAAAGGGCCTTTTAGACCTACATACAAAGATCTGACTCATTGTTATGTTACAAAGACCAGACGTTAATCCATCATGAGCACTAAGCAACATTTAGCAAAGTTACAGTGGCAAAAAAAACATAAATTTAAAAAGCAAGGTGGGGGGGGGATAGATAAGAGCTCAAGGTGCCAGTTCCCCCGGTAGTCTAAGCCTACAGCAGCATAACTAGGAGCTGCTCCATACCTGCGCCATCCCTAACTATAAGCTTTATCAAAAAGGAATGTTTTATGTCTATTCTTAAAAATACTGAGTCTGTCAGCCTCCCAGACCCCGGCTGGAAGGTGATTCCAGAGGAGAGGAGCCTTATAACTGAAGGTTCTCCCTCCCACAGTACATTTAGAGACCGTAGGTACCACGAGCAGGCCTGATAACTGAAGGCTCTACCTCCCATAGTACATTTAGAGACCGTAGGTATCACGAGCAGGCCTGATAACTGAAGGCTCTACCTCCCATAGTACATTTAGAGACCGTAGGTACCACGAGCAGGCCTGATAACTGAAGGCATTACCTCCCATAGTACATTTAGAGACCGTAGGTACCACGAGCAGGTCTGATAACTGAAGGCTCTACCTCCCATAGTACATTTAGAGACCGTAGGTACCACGAGCAGGCCTGATAACTGAAGGCATTACCTCCCATAGTACATTTATAGACTATAGGTACCATGAGCAGGCCATATAACTGAAGACTCTACCTCCCATAGTACATTTAGAGACTGTAGGTACCATGAGCAGGCCTGATAACTGAAGGCTCTACCTCCCATAGTACATTTATAGACTATAGGTACCATGAGCAGGCCATATAACTGAAGACTCTACCTCCCATAGTACATTTAGAGACTGTAGGTACCATGAGCAGGCCTGATAACTGAAGGCTCTACCTCATAGTACATTTAGAGACTATAGGTACCACAAGCAGGCCTGATAACTGAAGGCTCTACCTCATAGTACATTTAGAGACTATAGGTACCACAAGCAGGCCTGATAACTGAAGACTCTACCTCCCATAGTACATTTAGAGACTGTAGGTACCACGAGCAGGCCTGATAACTGAAGGCTCTACCTCATAGTACATTTAGAGACTATAGGTACCATAAGCAGGCCTGATAACTGAAGGCTCTACCTCCCATAGTACATTTAGAGACTGTAGGTACCATGAGCAGGCCTGATAACTGAAGGCTCTACCTCCCATAGTACATTTAGAGACTGTAGGTACCACGAGCAGGCCTGATAACTGAAGGCATTACCTCCCATAGTACATTTATAGACTATAGGTACCATGAGCAGGCCATATAACTGAAGACTCTACCTCCCATAGTACATTTAGAGACTGTAGGTACCATGAGCAGGCCATATAACTGAAGGCTCTACCTCCCATAGTACATTTAGAGACTGTAGGTACCACGAGCAGGCCTGATAACTGAAGGCTCTACCTCATAGTACATTTAGAGACTATAGGTACCACAAGCAGGCCTGATAACTGAAGGCTCTACCTCATAGTACATTTAGAGACTATAGGTACCACAAGCAGGCCTGATAACTGAAGACTCTACCTCCCATAGTACATTTAGAGACTGTAGGTACCATGAGCAGGCCAGATAACTGAAGACTCTACCTCCCATAGTACATTTAGAGACTGTAGGAACCACGAGCAGGCCTAATAACTGAAGGCTCTAACTCCCATAGTACATTTAGAGACTGTAGGTACCATGAGCAGGCCAGATAACTGAAGACTCTACCTCCCATAGTACATTTAGAGACCGTAGGTATCACGAGCAGGCCTGATAACTGAAGGCTCTACCTCTCATAGTACATTTAGAGACCATAGGTACCACGAGCAGGCCTGATAACTGAAGGCATTACCTCCCATAGTACATTTAGAGACCGTAGGTACCACGAGCAGGTCTGATAACTGAAGGCTCTACCTCCCATAGTACATTTAGAGACCGTAGGTACCACGAGCAGGCCTGATAACTGAAGGCATTACCTCCCATAGTACATTTATAGACTATAGGTACCACAAGCAGGCCTGATAACTGAAGGCTCTACCTCCCATAGTACATTTAGAGACTGTAGGTACCATGAGCAGGCCATATAACTGAAGACTCTACCTCCCATAGTACATTTAGAGACTATAGGTACCACAAGCAGGCCTGATAACTGAAGACTCTACCTCCCATAGTACATTTAGAGACTGTAGGTACCACGAGCAGGCCTGATAACTGAAGGCTCTACCTCATAGTACATTTAGAGACTATAGGTACCACAAGCAGGCCTGATAACTGAAGGCTCTACCTCCCATAGTACATTTAGAGACTGTAGGTACCATGAGCAGGCCAGATAACTGAAGACTCTACCTCCCATAGTACATTTAGAGACTGTAGGAACCACGAGCAGGCCTGATAACTGAAGGCTCTAACTCCCATAGTACATTTAGAGACTGTAGGTACCATGAGCAGGCCAGATAACTGAAGACTCTACCTCCCATAGTACATTTAGAGACTGTAGGTACCATGAGCAGGCCAGATAACTGAAGACTCTACCTCCCATAGTACATTTAGAGACTGTAGGAACCACGAGCAGGCCTAATAACTGAAGGCTCTAACTCCCATAGTACATTTAGAGACTGTAGGTACCATGAGCAGGCCAGATAACTGAAGACTCTACCTCCCATAGTACATTTAGAGACTGTAGGAACCACGAGCAGGCCTGATAACTGAAGGCTCTAACTCCCATAGTACATTTAGAGACTGTAGGTACCATGAGCAGGCCAGATAACTGAAGACTCTACCTCCCATAGTACATTTAGAGACTGTAGGTACCATGAGCAGGCCTGATAACTGAAGGCTCTACCTCCTATAGTACATTTAGAGACTGTAGGTACCATGAGCAGGCCATATAACTGAAGACTCTACCTCCCATAGTACATTTAGAGACTATAGGTACCACAAGCAGGCCTGATAACTGAAGACTCTACCTCCCATAGTACATTTAGAGACTGTAGGTACCACGAGCAGGCCTGATAACTGAAGGCTCTACCTCATAGTACATTTAGAGACTATAGGAACCACAAGCAGGCCTGATAACTGAAGGCTCTACCTCCCATAGTACATTTAGAGACTGTAGGTACCATGAGCAGGCCAGATAACTGAAGACTCTACCTCCCATAGTACATTTAGAGACTGTAGGAACCACGAGCAGGCCTAATAACTGAAGGCTCTAACTCCCATAGTACATTTAGAGACTGTAGGTACCATGAGCAGGCCAGATAACTGAAGACTCTACCTCCCGTAGTACATTTAGAGACTGTAGGTACCATGAGCAGGCCAGATAACTGAAGACTCTACCTCCCATAGTACATTTAGAGACTGTAGGAACCACGAGCAGGCCTGATAACTGAAGGCTCTAACTCCCATAGTACCTACACTCAGTAGGTACCACGGCTCTTTGAGATAAGATGGTGCCTAACCATTTAGAGTTTTTTACGGGAGAAGAAGGATCTTGAATTCTATTCTAGACTGTATAAGGAGGCAGTGCAGAGAAGCCAACACAGGAGTAATGTGGTCCCTTTTCCTAGTTCTAGTCAGTACACGAGCTGCAGCGTTCTAGAATAGTTGAAGAGTCTTTAGAGACTTACCAGAGCACCCTGACAAAAGAGAATTTAAGTAATCCAACCTGGAGGTAACAAATGTGTGAACTTGTTTTTCTGCATCATTTTCCAACAGGATATTCCTGATTTACGAAGGTGAAAATAGGATGTCCTTAAAATATGTTTCATGTGAGATTTAAAGGACTTATATTAATCAAATAAAACACCTAGATTCCTTACAGTAGTGCTGGATGCCAGGCTGATGCCATTAAAGACAGTTATTCATTCACTAATTCATGTTATTTAAACTTTATTTGACTGGGAAAATATTTTCGTTGAGAAACAAGACCTGTGTTTCAAGAGAGTCCTGGTTGAGACAGCAGCATCAAAGTTTGAGACCATAAACAGATGTGACATGAATCAAGGAATCTCTTTTTAAGCAGAGAAACATGTGCATACCAAGAATCCTTTCTTATTTCCTCATCCATCTAAAGGCTTCATCATCTTTATCTGGACTATGAGGGTTAATGGATTCTGTCTGATAAGGACACAGGTGTATGTTTTAATGTACAGGTATTATTAATTAATCAATCATTTCATACGGATTCTTAAAGTGGATTCTGCTGCCTGACTCATTGAGACATCTGTTCTGATCATCATCATGACCTGAACTGAAGATGGTGACGGTGCATAACTTCATAACTGTCACTCTATGACTTTATGATTATGATGATGATGATGAAGTCCTGTATCTGTAGCACTGCTGTTTCATTGTGTCTGGTGATTTCAGTGTTTAATTTCCTACAAGCGGTCAAATAAAGACTTCATGTCACGATGGATCTGGAAATGATAGAGAAGCGCTTTTATTGTGTTGTCATGACTTCAAACTGATCTGTTGAGTCACTTACACATCACCACACATCAGACGTTTACATATATTATGTATTTTCGGCAGTTTCAGCCCGTACAGTAATGGGTTAAAGAGAGGCTGGCATGTCAGAAAATACATAGATAATAATATATCCAACACATGGGGGACACTTAAAGTGAACCTGCTCTGTATGATCTGAAAACAACAGCCGAAGGAGAAGTTGAGCAGAGAGGCAAGGTGAGGCGTGCAGGTGCTGACAGCTTTCTGCCTCGTCTTTTTGGATCCACGATAACAAACTTTGAGTATTTTCATGTACGTGTAGAGAATCAGACAGAGAGGGATAATGATGGAGATGACTGTGTGAATGAGTCCGTAGATGTTATTTACTCTGGTGTCGAAGCACGCCTGTTTGACGATGGCGTAGTTTCCACAGTACAATTTGTTAATGATGTTCCCGCACAGCTGCAGCGGAGCACTCAAGGAAATCAACACAACAACAGTAAGAAAGGGGAAAAACCATGCAACAGCAATCAGAATGGCCACCTTTTTAGCAGTCATACATGTGTTATATTGTAGAGGATAACAGATAGCAAGGTATCTGTCATAAGCCATGACGGCTAAGTTTAAATATTCTATACACACATAGGAGTACACACAGAAGATCTGCAGAAAACAGAGAGGAGCATACACAGTGTGAACGTCTGAGAGAATTTGAACCAGGAGGAGAGGAAACAAACCTGTGCTACCAAACAGCTCATTCACAAACAGGCTGCACAGGAAGATGTACATGGGTTCATGAAGACTTCTGTTCACACAGATCACCACGATGAGCAGCAGGTTGGACAACAAGATGAAGGCATACAGACACATTATAATGATGAAATATAAAGACTTGAAGCCCTTTGTGTCCAAGTAGGCACTTAGTGTGAAATATAAAACCTGCGTGGAGTTTATCATGATGAGATCTTTCCAGCTGTGATGGTCGGAGTAACTTCACCATTAAACAAACATTATTCAATCAGAAAGTCACAACAACACACAAGTTAGAAAGCCATTTCATACTGTGGGACCCTCAGATGAGACATTCACCTGCTGTAGAAAGTCCCTCACACCTGAGCTGCAACGCTGCTTCTTTTGACCTGTACAGGTGAGAGGACGCCCTCAGCTGCAGACTGAGCAGCTCACCGTCTAATGACCCCGAGGAGGTTAAGCTGGATTTATACTCACTGCTTTGTCTGTGCTGTATGACTGTGACCTGGATTGTTTATGATGACATCATTACCAAGTTAAACACAGAGTCATAAAGACTTCCTGTTTCTGTCCGTCTCACAGTTTGATATAGAACTACGTGTCACATGATTATTATCGCCATTGGTTGTTCAAGCTCAATGTTTCATCACCAAAAATCACATTTTCAATCGCATGCTTGAATTTCCATTATTTTGCTTTTCAAAATAGTTTTTGTCAGGCTTTTATTTTTAATTATTTACTGTCTTCTGCAGTGGCGGCTGGTGCATTGCCTAACCCTAACCTCTATATTTTAGTGCATTAGCTTGATGCTAATACATAAGAGTGCTCTTAAGTGTAACTTTTGCTCTTACCTAAGAACAGATCCCTCGTGAGAAAACATTAGTGAATGAGGCCCGTTGAATCAGAAAAGCTTGTTTATTTGTCGGTGGTCTGACAGATGCGTAGATTGTGGCTGCTATGTTGCCTGGATCTTGATTGTGTTGTAGAACTCAAAATCGGTCTTGGTCTCAGGTTTGGTCTCGTCTCAGAATTGAAAGCATTTAAACTCTGTGTTGTCTCAGTCTCAAACTGTGTAGATTGGATTCTAAATCAAGACCAGTCAAGACCACCACTAAAGACCCTTTTCTAAAAGAACAAATAACATCAGTTCATTTGGAGTTTGTTTTTTATCCCCCGATTACGGCCGCAACCTTCCTAGTGTAACGGTCTAAGTGAGTGACACGCCCCCTAAACACAAGATATTTAGCGATATTTATGGTCTTTTTTTTGACTCGATTGCCCTGCGTTGGTCTTGGTCTTGACTCAAAAAATCACACAGCCTGTTTGGCTCTGACAGTTCACCCAATGGTTTTCCTTTAGCATGAAAAGAGCAATTCCTTCCTTAAGCTAAAAAAATAGTTTAAGGACCGCGTTCCTACTCAACCACCTTACTTCTGTATGGTACTGCACATCTCCATGCTCAAAACCCACCTCCTTCAAAAACAGCTGGAACCTGCTGTGATTCAGGCCACGCGCCCGAATGAAGTTTACTGTCTTCATGACAGTGGTCCTTATATAATCCAGAACCTTTCCACACAGAGCTTCTTGGTGGATAATGCAATGATAAGTTGTCAGAGGTGTGGGGCAGTTACTTTCTTGCATTTTCTCCTTCACTCCTCGAACCAAGCCTGTTTTTTCTGCACACATGGCAGGTGTGCCATCAGTAGTTAGCCCCACAAACTTTTCCCAAGGTAATTTCGTTTTACATACGGACTTCTCCACCTCATCAAAAATGTCCTTCCCCGTTGTCGTTCCATGCATGGCAGCTACATCCAAGAGCTCCTCACTGACAGTAAAGTCTGCCTTCACGCCTCTTATAAAAATGGATAGTCGCCTTGTATCCATGTTGTCTGTGCTTTCATCAACAGCTAATGGAAAAAGCCAGGTAACTGCGTATTCTGCTGCGATTGCACAAGACCGGCCTGGCGACAGCAGCCGTCTCGCCACTATATTTATATTTTTTCGTCATTATCAGCTTTCTCCATACAGCCTGTAAGCATAGCTTCCAAGCAATATGGCAGATGGATAAGTTTTGATTCTGGGAGAGAGTTCCCACCCACTGATCTGTGATTGGTCTGTAGCTTCAGTGGTCGAAAATATGAGGAACTAGTGTTGTTGTTTCTGATGCTAACCACAACAGCTTCCAGTGACGCAAAAATCGTCATTTTGCGTCACTGGAAGCTCCTTTTCAGACTTAGGATGCAAGGATGATTTAGGATTAATTACAGTGACACGTTTTAGTTCATTAAGCCAACAGTTTGTTGAATGCCCTTTGAGCACATTATGAACCTAATCACATCTGGGACAGTATAGTTTCATCGCAGAACTATTAATATTTCCCTCTGTCGATATAAGAACCTCAATCAACCTTTTCAAGTACTTTAATAAGTTGGACGTGTTGCCTGCGACGTACCCGATGTCCACTGAACAACGATAAGAATAATATAATAATATAATTTAAGAGAGCAGTTGTTTGTGATTACTGGTGTACTTGCATTGTGATATAAGCTGGGTGTGAGGGCTTTGTGCACGGATTTCACGCCTTCAATATATCAAATACAGGTTATTAATTATTAATAATATTAGTAATTAATTCACTAATTTGAGACTGATTTTAGTGATATTTGGTTATTTGTTCTCTGATCTCAGAGTGGTGCACCCAAGGTAATTAAATGTAGTTTAATAATATTGTTATTTATATTAATAATTAATTAAAAATAATTATTAATTATACCACATAAACTAGATAAAACCCCAACATTTGGTGCCCCGTGTGAGGCCTTCAATAAAACCACCTTTATTGCACTGTTCATGCACAGTAATCTGAATTTTTAATCCTAAAAGAGATTTTTCTTGAGGAAAAATTCTCTTTTCTTTTCAAGATTTACTTTTCTTGCTTGTTGTTTATTCAAAGGCGACATCAAGCTGTGACTTAGTTTGTGTAGTATGTTGTTGAACATAATGATGCAACCAGGGCAACTTTCTCAATGAACTAGTTTGTTGCATTAATCAAGAATTTTAAGAAAAGGCCCTCTCCCGTATATTGGGACAAAGTATTCAGTGGACCTGTTGACGATGGGAGCCAAAACAGGGGATCTTTTTTAGCCTGCATTTTACAGTCAGGCCTATATTTCTCTGAACTTCCTTTGGATAAAACCTGTGCAAAGGGGGTATGGGGATGCACATGGCCTTGTATGTGACAAGCCAAGTCAGGCTTACCGTGAGTGTAGTGGCCGGGGCAACGTGTGTTATCCTGCCCTTGACGATTGGGCTGACATACTCAGGTTTCTCTTTATATCGTACAAGTCTTTCTCCTTTTACTAAAGACAGGACGACGCTTCACTCAGAGGTAATGTTGGCCCCCCTGCCAACATGTCGGGGAAGTGCGTTTTTGTCATGCACCTCATGTACAGAGTCTGCAGTCGGCGTCTCAGCAGCTGTGGGTTCAAATCTTCAAACTTGGCCCTTTGCACTTCACCCTTCACTCTTTCACCTCCTAACGTTTCCTGTCTCTCAGGAAGACAGGAAACGGCCGTCGTATCTAATAAAAGCATAAAGGCCCAAAAAAAAGAAAAGTTCAATGAGATCGAATGCAGAGCGATTGGCAAACACAACTGACGTCTGATTGTTACGAGATTTTCACGTGTGCTGGTCACATTGAACTTAGGAAAGCATAAATGATCAGCGTCACTCTTCGACCTGTGTTTGTCTCATGTTGGAGGCTTTTTGTCTGTTTATTCTGTCAGCAGACTTTTGCCAAGCCAGTGAGGTGAGACGTACAGAAGATGTCTGTTATTGATATCAGACACATAACTCACCATCAGAGTGAGACACCTGGGCAGGTGTGTGATTCACACTTCAGCGCTTTTTCTTGACGTCGTTTGTAAATAAACAGGGACATGTTTTTCCCTTTTCTCAGTTCAATAAAGAAAATTAAAGTTGTTGTCAGATTCGTGCGTGAGTGCTGTTGAAGCTGGATGGCAGCTCATCATCAGAAACTAAAGGTGGAAATCTGGAGTCAAAGACGTCATGTCCTCGTCTCCTCTGCGGAGCGCCGTGCATCCCTGTAGGAGGGACGACAAGCGGAGGAGAAGACGTGGTTACATTTTAAAAGACGCTGCTCAGTTGGAGGGAGAGACTCGGAGACTGCAGCATGTGAGCAGATCGGTTTTCAGTCCCTGTCACACAGTCATCTGAATAAGGAAAGGTTCATGTGTTGTTTCGGCGACTCAAAGGTTCACTTGATACTATGTTTTGAAATACAAACATGGCTTTTGTTGTGCAGTAGGAACACCGTATGACTTCTCCATGTTCATCCTCTACATGATTTGAATCATGATCAACTCCACACATGGCTCATATTTCACTCTGGGAGCCTACATGGAAACTGGGCTTCTTAAATATCTCTTTTTCCTGATAACTCTGACTTTGTATGTTTTAATAATCTGTGCTAACCTGTTCCTCATCGTGCTGATATGTATGAACAGAAGTCTTCATGAACCCATGTACATCTTCCTGTGCAGCCTGTTTGTGAACGAGCTGTTTGGTAGCACATGTTTGTTTCCTCTCCTCCTGGTTCAGATTCTCTCAGACGTTCACACTGTGTCTGCTCGTCTCTGTTTCCTGCAGATCTTCTGCTTGTACTCTTATGGGGCAGTCGAGTTTTTTACTTTAGCCATCATGTCTTATGACAGGTATCTTGCTATTTGTTATCCTCTACATTATAACACACATATGACCCCCAATAAGATTTCTATGCTCACTGCTCTGATCTGGCTGTACCCATTCTTTATCAACGCTGTCATCGTGTTTGGTCTGACCTTTCCTCTGCAGCTGTGTGGGAACATCATCAACAAAGTTTATTGTGACAACTATTATGTGGTCAAACTGGCGTGCTCTGACACCACGCTCAATAATGTGTTTGGACTTAGTCACATGTTTACGGTGATCTTTGGTCTTATCGTTCTAATCATTTACACGTACATCCGGATCCTCCACGTGTGTTTCTGTGGATCCAAGCAGACGAGGCAGAAAGCCGTCAGCACCTGCACACCTCACCTGGCCTCTCTGCTCAACATCTCCTGCGGCTGTTTCTTTGAGATCGTCCAGAGCAGGTTTAACCTTTACAATTTACCAAATATGTTGCGTGTTTTTTTGTCCTTATACTGTCTCACAGGCCAACCACTTGTTAACCCTTTGCTGTACGGGTTGCAGATGTCTAAAATACGCATGGTCAGTAAAAGTCTGTTCTTTCGTGAAACTCAGTGACCAAACATAGAAAATGAACATCCATGTTAACATGCCAACTCTCATGATTTGGTTTTGTTTAGTTGTGTATTCAGAGTTTAGATTTCATATGTGTTTTAATCAGGGCTGCACCTAACGATTATTTTAATAATCGATTAATTGGTTCATTATTTTTCCGATTAATCAATGAATCGGATAGAAAAAAAACATTTTGAATTTCCATACGTTTATTTAAAAACAGAAAATTTGTTCATTGACAGTGCAAACAAAAGTGCAAAAACAACAGGTTACTGCTTGGACGTCTCCATGATCTTTGTGAAATGGGTCCTTGAGGGAAGAGTGTAGCCAGGGTTCAAGGTGGGGATCATTGTAGTGAAGTTGAATCTTTATTTTCAACCATCGTCAGAGGCCTCATCAGCGATGAGCATGTTGAGGATACTATCTGTCAAGACGGATGCTTGCTGTGGTGTACATGATTGTTTTCTGCAATGACAAAGATAGTATTAGTATGTAAAACAGCACAATTTACATTTAATCAATATGCCTTGATAAAGGCAAGTAAATAACCCAAAGAGCAATTGCAGAGACAACATACGTTTTTATAATATATATTTATTTACACTCATACAGGTACCCTAAAAATGACTTGTTTACACAAATTTAATTACATGTCTAAATGCACTTGCATACAGTGCAGTGTATTAACTCTCACCTTATTACAGAAAATTAACACTGGAAGCTTAATCATTAAATTATTAAATCATTGTAGTAAGTACATTCATTTTTAATTATTTACTTATTTACAGCAAGCTGACCAAGTGCTTTAAAAAAACAATTAAACTAAAATAAAATGTAAAACACACACCTACACAAATATATTACAATGTGAGCAGACAATAATATGGGAAAAAAGCAAAGAATATATCTGGCAAGGTATTGAAAGTGGGCTTAAAAGGCAAAATAATAAAAAGTTTTCTTTTGTCTAAGCTTGTTTGGCGTTGGCAAAGTAGAAAGTTGCTCTACCACAGTCATTAACCAGCTAACGCTAACATTACTTTAATGAAGTTTTCATGCTTGTCAAGCTGGATAAAAAGTAAACACCAGCCAAGCAACCGGAGAGACTAACATTACCTTTTCTTACTTGAAAATGGAACAAACATGGGTTTTTGTAGTGACTTACCCTGCTGTCGAGCTCCCTTCTTAGTCAGCGATGACTCCGACATGTTTACAGGTGCTGCATCATCACTGTGGTGCTCCCGTGCCGCGCCATATCGCTGTTGCAAAGCTTGCAACTAACTCGTGTTTTTATGCATTGTGAAGTACTTCCACACTTTAGAAGATTTCGGTTGAACCGTTCTCTCCGTTCTGCCATGTTTAATATCTGAAATACCAGCTCCGCTCTCTCACACTCTAGCTCCGGCACGCTGTGCTGTCAGCATGTAAACTGTTCGGCATGCACATCACCAGTCTGCGACAAAGGGAGTGACGCATTAATTGCGCGATGCAACGAATCGATAATGAAATTCGTTGCCAACACTTTCATTAATCGATTTTTATCGATTTTATCGATTCGTTGTTGCAGCACTACTTTTAATCCTCATTCTTCCCTGCAGTGTTGATTGCCCTCATTGTCTTCACCTGTGTCATTAGTCTCACCTGTGTTTGATTATTCCTGTATCTATTTAAGTCTTTGGTTTGATTTGGTAAAGCCTGATCCTGTTTGCGTTTCCACAGCCAACCGTAGTTGTCGTACTCTTTTTTGGTAGGTGGCGTGTAAGCTGGATGCCGATAGCCGCGTCAGCTACGTAATAGCGTAACATCATAGCAGAGCGACACAGTATACCCCGCTAATAAATTTGACGAAGAAGAACACGACACAGTAAACAAAAAGCAACAATGGAGGACATCCAGCAATTCGTGGTCTTTCTCATTTGCTTGTGGTTCTTTGTTACAAAACGCAATGAAGCTTTGTTTCAGACAAGGATGTGTACTGAGAGGAAAAATACAGCCATCCTTTATTACCGCTGTCGCAAAGGAAGTGACGATTTCTTCGACCAATCAACGGACTGCAGTGTTTAGCTCCAGCTTTTAGGGTCGGATCGGTAGACTTGGCACCCCAACAGAATGGTAGCAAAAAGTAGGACGGTAATTTGGGGACCATTACCGACTTTTGATAGTGGAAACACCACAAAATGTGTGCCGTACCATGATGAACCGAACTGCTTGGTGGAAACGGGGCTTTAGTCTCTGTGTTTCTTACCTTCTGTGTCAGATCATCGTATGTCGGTGTTAGTTGTAGAAGGGTTAGTCTACGTCAGTCGATGTCAGTCTTTCTCAGTGTTTCTTAATGCTTACTAGTTTTTGGATTTTCTCAGTTTGGACATTTTGATAGTAAGTTTGTTTTGTCTCTTTGGCTTTGTTTGTTTAAAATAAATCTTTTTTTGGTTTCTGTACTTGGGTTGTCCTCTTAGTTTTTCCGGTTCATGACAGAATGATCTGACCACAAATGGACCCAGCTGATTTTTTTAGGTGTTACTCCAAGCCGTCTCCCTGGGAGGGGACAAGACCTGCTGTTCTCACTGGCACATGAGGTAGGAGGAGGGGCAGTAAGAGCTGACGATGTCCTCAATCTATATCCCCAAGCTCTCTGGTGGACTTTCTGCTGGACCTCTACTTGGAGCCAGGGAGCTCCACAGAACCTCAGCCACAGCAGCCAGTGAACCAGCTCAAGCCTCAGCCCAAGCCTCAACCTGAGCCTCAGCCTCCCTGTGCCTCAGAGCCTCAGCCTCACTGTGTCCCTGTTACTGCAGAGCGCCGTTTGCCACCATTTCCGGCAGAGCGCCGTCTGCTTCCAGCCCCTGTTCCTGCAGAGCGCCCGTCTGCCACAATTTCCGGCAGAGCGCCGTCTGCTTCCAGCCGCTGTTCCTGCAGAGCGCCGTCTGCCACAAGTTCTGGCGGAGCGCTGTCTGCTTCCAGCCCCTGTTCCTGCAGAGCGCCGTCTGCCACAAGTTCCGGTGGAGAAAACCCTGTCCCTAAACCAGCCTTGACATCATTGTTTGTCATTTGTTTCATTGAGAGCCCCCTGGTGGTGGAGTTCACATACTGTGTGTTTAAAGGCATATTATGTGACATTCTGATAAATAGCTAAAATCAGATATTCTCTGTGTAAATATTTTGTGGAGTAAAGACTTCCTGAAGAGAGTGAAGACAAAGTCCCTCTGGGCTTGTTGTTCTGAGCTCTGTGTTCACGCTGACAGGATTAACATCACTCAGAGGATCAAACCTGTGTCAGACGTGATTTTATACATTCTTCTGTCAGAAGACTTTTGCCAAGCCGGTGAGGTGAGACGTACAGAAGATGTCTGTTATTGATATCAGACACATAACTCACCATCAGAGTGTAGCCATTATCAGCAGCGTCTTACAACCTCTCTTCCTGCAGGACTCAGGACTGTGGATTAACATTCCTTACATTCCTTAAATTGATTACGTTTACCAAGGAACAAAGGAACTGATCAATGATTTAAGTCTCCCTCTCAGACAGGATGTTTTGAACTTTTACAACATCGGGAATAAATAACTGAGCGGAAACAGAACACTCTGCTATCTACGAATTAACCCCAAAGACATGAACTGTGACCGAAACCAGTCTCTGCAAAGTCGTAAAATTGACCATCTGTTGAAGGACTGCTGGAGAACTGATTAAACCACAGCTTTCAATTCTGCATCAAATGAACATTTATATCTTTCTTCATCTAGATATTTGTAATTGTCACATTGAATGTATTATAATCATCTTTTTAAACTCAAAATCTGATCTTCAGAACAGCAACAAGAGTTATATTATGTTTAATAGGAATTTGACATGGAGCGCTATTGCCATCTAGTGTTAGAATATCTATGAATACGTAACCTTCATAATTATACATTTAGACGTGTTATAAAGCATACTCTTTGATATTAGCTATAGAAGGTGTTATTTAAAGACACCAATTTCTTTTCCTACTTTATTAATATGTCTTATTAAGAATGCTGACTGTATAACATGTTTTTGTTCACCTACAGGCTGGGATTCACTGAGGATGTTCCCAGATGGTGTGATTTCCATCTCAACATGAATCTGATAGAAATGTTTGTTTAAATATATGACGTGAACCTACATCAACGTGGATCTGATAGAAATAATATCGAAATGAATGTATGGTGACGTATATATGTTTAGATTCTTATTCTTAATCTTATTGAGTAAACTCGGTTTAGTTTAAACAATTGTCCTCCGGTCAGAATGGTAGTCACCCGTGGGAGGCACCCCTCTTTGCCTGCAGACCCCCCTCCTCCCATCCAGGTGATAAGAGTTCACACTCAGCTCAGATCTTGGGTTCTTCTTTAGTTTTGGTTTGTGAAGTTTAGAGCTTCAGCTCACTCTCTTCTCTTCGGACTTTGGTCCGAATCACTTCTTTTAAGTTTGTGCCGTAGCGACGACTCTCTGCCGAACTTTCTTTTTCACGCACAATTTTTGGAACATTAATTCTTTCTGGCTCAAGCAAGGTTTTTGAACTTTCTTCTCCAAAGCCTTTGCTCTTCAATTCTGAACACCAATTACTTAGTTTGGATTCATCAAGATGGCCGTCCGGTTAATCTGAATTGGAAATCGACGTATCAAAAGACTCTTTAATATTTTTTTCTGTTAGATCCTCTTGAAGCATCTGAGACAACGGCTGAACCAACGTACAATCTCCATCCCAGCTGCACACTCTGATCAAGCTGTCAAGGCATCTAATCTGGCCCGTGGACCTCTCTGGGCCTGAAAAGAACCGCTTGCCAGAGACTGAAACGCGGGACCAGCCGGCGGAGTTCAATTGAACACATCTCACAGTAAGACTGTTGGTGGCAAGGGGTGTTGGAAGATTAAGTCATAAGTCGTGTCTATTCAGAGCCCTCCTTTAAATCCAAATCTGATTAAGTCATTCAAACAATACTGCGGCTTATCTCATTACGAAATATATAATGTCACCATACATTATAATTGCATTATCCTTATCACAATAATCATATTCTTTATCTGTTTCATCTATACATTATTGTTTACCCCTTTTATATTACATTTTACACATAAAATTCAGGACTTTGTCTGTGTGTTTTCTTGTTTAACATTTCCAGAACTTATTTCTTTCAAGATACGAAACTGACTGATTAATTAATTAACTTATACCATTAAAGTTATTTTCTTCCTTTAACAGGAAGTGGTGCCCCTTCTTAAATCCGAGGTTAAATAAAGATATAACATCTTAATAATTCAATTACGCTACAAGAGTGAGACACCCGGGCAGGTGTGTGATTCACACTTCAGCTCTTTTTCTAAATAAACAGGGACATGTTTTTCCTTTTTCTCAGTTCAATAAAGAAAAGTAAAGTTGTTGTCAGATTCAGATTTGATTGTTGTCCTGTGAAATCCAGAGATCCACAGCTGTGGTGCGTGAGTGCTGTTGAAGCTGGATGGCAGCTCATCATCAGAAACTAAAGGTGGAAATCTGGAGTCAAAGACGTCATGTCCTTGTCCCCTCTGCGGAGCTCCGTGCATCCCTGTAGGAGGGACGACAAGCGGAGGGGAAGACGTGGTTACATTTTAAGAGACGCTGCTCAGTTGGAGGGAGAGACTCGGAGTGTGCAGCATGTGAGCAGATCGGTGTTTCTTGGTTCATTTGTTGTTTTGGTGACTCAAAGGTTCACTTGATACTCGGTGTGAGTATGTTTTGAAATACAAACATGGCTTTTGTTGTGCAGTAGGAACACCGTATGACTTCTCCATGTTCATCCTCTACATGATTTGAATCATGATCAACTCCACACATGGCTCATATTTCACTCTGGGAGCCTACATGGAAACAGGGCTTCTCAAATATCTCTTTTTCCTGATAACTCTGACTTTGTATGTTTTAATAATCTGTGCGAACCTGTTCCTCATCGTGGTGATCTGTATGAACAGAAGTCTTCATGAACCCATGTACATCTTCCTGTGCAGCCTGTTTGTAAACGAGCTGTTTGGTAGCACATGTTTGTTTCCTCTCCTCCTGGTTCAGATTCTCTCAGACGTTCACACTGTGTCTGCTCCTCTCTGTTTCCTGCAGATCTTCTGCTTGTACTCTTACGGGGCAGTCGAGTTTTTTACTTTAGCCATCATGTCTTATGACAGGTATCTTGCTATTTGTTATCCTCTACATTATAACACATGTATGACCCCCAATAAGATTTCTATGCTCACTGCTCTGATCTGGCTGTACCCATTCTTTATCAACGCTGTCATCGTGTTTGGTCTGACCTTTCCTCTGCAGCTGTGTGGGAACATCATCAACAAAGTTTATTGTGACAACTATTATGTGGTCAAACTGGCGTGCTCTGACACAACGCTCAATAATGTGTTTGGACTTAGTCACATGTTTACGGTGATCTTTGGTCTTATCGTTCTAATCATTTACACGTACATCCGGATCCTCCACGTGTGTTTCTGTGGATCCAAGCAGACAAGGCAGAAAGCCGTCAGCACCTGCACACCTCACCTGGCCTCTCTGCTCAACTTCTCCTGCGGCTGTTTCTTTGAGATCGTCCAGAGCAGGTTCAACCTTTACAATTTACCAAATATGTTGCGTGTTTTTTTGTCCTTATACTGGCTCACAGGCCAACCACTTGTTAACCCTTTGCTGTACGGGTTGCAGATGTCTAAAATACGCATGGTCAGTAAAAGTCTGTTCTTTCGTGAAACTCAGTGACCAAACGTAGAAAATTAACATCCATGTTAACATGCCAACTCTCATGATTTGGTTTTGTTTAGTTGACTACGAGTTTAGATTTTGTATGTGTTTTAATCCTCATTCTTCCCTGCCGTTGCTTGTGTTCTTTTAATGTTTCCCAGTTTAATCTTTAGTGTTTCCTGTTTTATTTTATATTCTGTTATCCTAGTGTTTCTCTATGTTCTAGTGTGTCTTGAACAATGTTTCATGATTTATTTTGTAGTTGTCCTCAGTGTTTCTTTTTGCCTCTGTGTTTCCCTACAGTGTTGATTGCCCTCATTGTCTTCACCTGTGTCATTAGTCTCACCTGTGTTTGATTATTCCTGTATCTTTTTAAGCCTCGTTTCCACCGAGCGTAGATCTGGTATGGATCAGTACAGTTTGGTACAGTTTGGTTCGGTAAAGCCTGATCCTGTTTGCACAGCCAACCGTAGTTGTCGTACTCTTTTTTGGTAGGTGGCGTGTAAGCTGGATGCCAATAGCCGCGCCAGCTACGTAATAGCGTAACATCATAGCAGAGTGACACAGTATACCCCGCTAATAAATTTGACGAAGAAGAACGCGACACAGTAAACAAAAAGCAACAATGGAGGACATCCAGCAATTCGTGGTCTTTCTCATTTGTTTGTGGTTCTTTGTTACAAAACGCAATGAAGCTTTGTTTCAGACAAGGATGTGTACTGAGAGGAAAAATACAGCCATCATTTATTACCGCTGTCGCAAAGGAAGTGACGATTTCTTCGACCAATCAACGGACTGCAGTGTTTAGCTCCAGCTTTTAGGGTCGGATCGGTAGACTTGGCACTCCAACAGAATGGTAGCAAAAAGTAGGACGGTAATTTGGGGACCATTACCGACTTTTGATAGTGGAAACACCACAAAATGTGTGCCGTACCATGATGAACCGAACTGCTTGGTGGAAACGGGGCTTTAGTCTCTGTGTTTCTTACCTTCTGTGTCAGATCATCGTATGTCGGTGTTAGTTGTAGAAGGGTTAGTCTACGTCAGTCGATGTCAGTCTTTCTCAGTGTTTCTTAATGCTTACTAGTTTTTGGATTTTCTCAGTTTGGACATTTTGATCGTAAGTTTGTTTGGTCTCTTTGGCTTTGTTTGTTTAAAATAAATCTTTTTTTTGGTTTCTACACTTATGTCGTCCTCTTAGTTTTTCCGGTTCATGACAGAATGATCTGACCACAAATGGACCCAGCTGATTTTTTTAGGTGTTACTCCAAGCCGTCTCCCTGGGAGGGGACAAGACCTGCTGTTCTCACTGGCACATGAGGTAGGAGGAGGGGCAGTAAGAGCTCAAAATGTCCTCAATCTATATCCTCAAGCTCTCTGGTGGATTTTCTGCTGGACCTCTACTTGGAGCCAGGGAGCTCCACAGAACCTCAGCCACAGCAGCCAGTGAACCAGCTCAAGCCTCAGCCCAAGCCTCAACCTGAGCCTCAGCCTCCCTGTGCCTCAGAGCCTCAGCCTCACTGTGTCTCTGTTACTGCAGAGCGCCGTCTGCCACCATTTCCGGCAGAGCGCTGTCTGCTTCCAGCCCCTGTTCCTGCAAAGCGCCCGTCTGCCACAAGTTCCGGCAGAGCGCCGTCTGCTTCCAGCTGCTGTTCCTGCAGAGCGCCGTCTGTCACAAGTTCCGGCGGAGCGCCGTCTGCTTCCAGCTGCTGTTCCTGCAGAGCGCCGTCTGTCACAAGTTCCGGCAGAGCGCCGTCTGCTTCCAGCTGCTGTTCCTGCAGAGCGCCCGTCTGCCACAAGTTCCGGCGGAGCGCCATCTGCTTCCAGCTGCTGTTCCTGCAGAGCGCCGTCTGCCCTCTGTTCCTGTTTCTGCGGAGCGTCCTCTGCCCTGTTTTAATGAGCCATTCGCAGTTTCACTGTACCGGCCGTGTGTACTTAGACTTGCATGGCTTAATCTTTGAGACAAAACCATGTGGACTGAGAGCATCAAGTGAATTCATGAATACACATGTGACGGGTTAATTGAGAACATTGATGTTTATCAAGGGCACCCACAGGCCCTCTTCCTTATTACTGGGGACTTTAATCATGCCTCTCCTTCCTCTACCCTGCCCACCTTCACACAATATGTCATTTGCCACACCAGAGACAATAAAATACTGGACCTTTTCTATGCCAACACCAAGGAGGCATACACCTCATTTCCTCTCCCTCCCCTTGGAAGATCAGATCACAATCTGGTGTACCTCCTGCCTGTATACAAACCTCTGGTACACAGACAACTAGCTGTCACCCACACCCACAAGTCTATTAAAAGATGGTCCGATGAGACGGAAGAGGCTCTTAAGGACTGTTTTGAGACAACTGCATGGTAAGTGTTCTGTGATGACCATGGGGAGAACATTGACAGTCTCACACACTGCATTACAGACTATGTTAGCTTCAGTGTGGATCACACCGTACCCACCAGGACTGTACGTTGTTTTGCCAACAGCAAACCGTGGATTACTCCTGAAATAAAGGTCCTCCTCAAGGACTAAAAGAGGGCTTTTAGGTCAGGAGACAAGGAGGAGATGAAGACTGTGCAGAGAGAGCTGAGAAGGAAGATCAGGGAGGGGAAACGCATCTACAGGAGGAAGATGGAGGAACAGCTGCAGCAGAAGAATGTCAGCGGAGTCTGGAACGGCCTGAAAACTATTTCAGGTCACAAGGACTCCAACACTGAACTGGTTAGGGATCAGGAATGGGTGAATGACCTGAACACTTTCTTTAATAGATTTGAACAGCCATCCACCCCTCCCCCTACCCATTCCACTCTGCTGCAACCACCACCGTCTGCCCCCGCTGCTGACTGCACCACCCCCACCTCACCCCCCTGCACATCACTCTCTGCTCCCCCATTGTCATCTACCTCATGCAGAGATCTCTCTCACACCTGGAGAGGGCTGGGAGCACTGTGAGGATCATGTTCTATGATTTCTCCAGTGCTTTCAACACCATACAGCCCATGCTTCTGAGGGACAAGCTGGAACACACAGGAGTCGACCTGCACCTCACATCCTGGGTCCTGGACTATCTGACCAACCGGCCAGTTTGTGAGGACACGGGACTGTGTGTCTGACCAGGTCATCTGCAGCACAGGGGCCCCACAGGGGACCATTTTGGCTCCCTTCCTTTTCACCCTGTACACTGCAGACTTCTCCCACAAGACACCTAACTGTCACCTGCAGAAGTTCTCTGATGACTCTGCCATTGTCGGCCTCATCACTGATGGGGACGAGGGGGAATACAAAGAACTCAACCTGGACTTTGTGGACTGGTGCCAACGGAACTGCCTCCAGATCAACACGGGTAAAACCAAAGAGCTGGTGGTGGACTTCCACAGGCCCAGACCCACTTCTCCCATACTGGTGAACATCCAGGGAAAGGACATTGACATAGTGGACTCTTATAAGTACCTGGATGTTCACCTGAACAATAAGCTGGAGTGGACTGATAACACACAAGCTCTCTACAAGAAAGGTCAGAGCAGACTTCATTTGCTGAGGAGACTCAGGTCCTTCGGTGTGCAGGGAGCACTCCTGAGGACTTTTTCTGACTCTGTGGTGGCATCAGCCATCCTGTACGGAGTGGTCTGCTGGAGCAGCAGCACTACAGCTGCAGACAGGAACAGACTGAACAAACTGGTGAAGAAGGCCAGCTCTGTCCTGGGCTGCCCCCTGGACCCTGTTGAGGTGTTGGGAGACAGAAGGATGATGGCAAAGCTATCATCCCTGATGGAGAACGTTTCCCACCCCCTGCATGGAACTGTAACAGCTCTGGGCAGCTCCTTCAGTGGCAGGCTTCGCCACCTGCGGTATCAGAAGGAGAGATACTGCAGGTCCTTCCTTCCTGCTGCAGTCAGACTGTTTAACCAAGCCTGCTCTCAGTAGATCACAAAACACACACAACAATTCACTCTGACATTGTGCAATAATAATGTTATATTAATGTTATATTATTTTTCCCAAATCCACTTTGTGCAATAACATGTTATACTTTATGTGCACTGTGTGCATGTCTGTGTTACACTGATTCTGACTACATTTTTGTCAAAACAGCAGCTCAGCTGATCTATTTTTTTATATTTTTTTATTTTTATTAAATCTATTTTTAGTATCTATCTATTTTTTTGGTACATTCTTAATTTTTCATTTTTATTTAAATTGTACTGTGTTAACTTTCTGTTTGCAATCTTTGCTCTTTGCTGCTGTAACACTGTAAATTTCCCCGTTGTGGGATAAATAAAGGATTATCTTATCTTATCTTATATTTTATACTTCCTCATGAATAATTGAACATAGAAACACGTCTCGCCCCTCACACTAATAAATTAAATGTTTAACTACGGTTTGTTAAGACAGTCTGACGTTTATCGTGATGCATCTGTAGGAGCAACAAAAGCATGAAGATGGATCATTGGTGGACACTTTATAATAACCACCTTTACTAAACAGTACATTTAGTGTACAACTGTGGCTCAGTTGGTAGAGTCGTCGTCTCAACCAGAAGGTCGAGGGTTCAATGCCCAACTGGGCAACATGTCCGATGTGTCTTTCAGCAAGACACCTAACCCCGAATTGCTCCCACTGCTTGGGTGGTGGTGTATGAATGGGATTTTTTACTTCTGATGGATGATACTACATAGCGACCACTACCATCAGTGTGTGAATGTGTAGGTGTGACATGTGATGTAAAAGCGCTTTGAGTAGTCTGAAAAGTCCATTTACATTGTTATTTTTAATTATTTTGTGTCAACGGTAAAACCCTGTCCCAAGTAAAGGCGCGGTCCCTTTTACTCATGTGTAGCTGCACGTTTTGACAAATCAAGGCCGCTCTCAGTCTCGATGCATTTACTTCCGATTAGCCATCAGATTACATATCTGGAGAAGAAAAAAAGACCTCAACATGTCCAAGACAGACAGAATTATGCTGCCGTGCGTGCCAGTCGTGCAGCAGGTTGGCAAATGATCTTAAAAAGCAAATGATTGATCCTGAGCGGGATTTGTTCATGGATATCCTAACTTTATGCACAGTTAAAGATTCTTACTGGTGTACTTTATCGTCTTTCCCATCTGTGCACAAAGTTAGTTAGAAAATAATGAAAGGCCTTGTATCAACTCCTGGCTCAATTGAAGGCGGGGTCATTTCATGTTGGATAAAAGCCCAGAGCCATGACAGATACGAGAAGCCTAAACCAGCCTTGACATCATTGTTTGTCATTTGTTTCATTGAGAGCCCCCTGGTGGTGGAGTTCACATACTGTGTGTTTAAAGGCATATTATGTGACATTCTGATAAATAGCTAAAATCAGATATTCCCTGTGTAAATATTTTGTAGAGTAAAGACTTCCTGAAGAGAGTGAAGACAAAGTCCCTCTGGGCTTGTTGTTCTGAGCTCTGTGTTCACGCTGACAGGATGAACATCACTCAGAGGATCAAACATGTTTCAGACGTGATTTTATACATTCTTCTGTCAGAAGACTTTTGCCAAGCCGGTGAGGTGAGACGTACAGATGTCTGTTATTGATATCAGACACATAACTCACCATCAGAGTGAGACACCCGGACAGGTGTGTGATTCACACTTCAGCGCTTTTTCTTGACGTCGTTTGTAAATAAACAGGGACATGTTTTTCCCTTTTCTCAGTTCAATAAAGAAAATTAAAGTTGTTGTCAGATTCGTGCGTGAGTGCTGTTAAAGCTGGATGGCAGCTCATCATCAGAAACTAAAGGTGGAAATCTGGAGTCAAAGACGTCATGTCCTCGTCCCCACTGCGAAGCTCCCTGCATCCCTGTAGGAGGGACGACAAGCGGAGGAGAAGACGTGGTTACATTTTAAGAGACGCTGCTCAGTTGGAGGGAGAGACTCGGAGTGTGCAGCATGTGAGCAGATCGGTGTTCAGTCCCTGTCACACAGTCATCTGAATGAGAAAAAATAAAAAACTCGACTACCCCATAAGAGTACAAGCAGAAGATCTGCAGGAAACAGAGAGGAGCAGACACAGTGTGAACGTCTGAGAGAATCTGAACCAGGAGGAGAGGAAACAAACATGTGCTACCAAACAGCTTGTTCAGAAACAGGCTGCACAGGAAGATGTACATGGGTTCATGAAGACTTCTGTTCATACAGATCAGCACGATGAGGAACAGGTTAGCACAGATTATTAAAACATAATAATAATTGGTTCGGTAAAGCCTGATCCTGTTTGCGCTTCCACAGCCAACCGTAGTTATCGTATTCTTTTTTTGGTAGGTGGCGGATGCCGATAGCCGCGTCAGCTACATAATAGCGTAACATCATAGCAGAGCGACACAGTATACCCCGCTAATAAATTTGACGAAGAAGAACACAACACAGTAAACAAAAAGCAACAATGGAGGACATCCAGCAATTCGTGGTCTTTCTCATTGGCTTGTGGTTCTTTGTTACAAAACACAATGAAGCTTTGTTTCAGACAAGGATGTGTACTGAGAGGAAAAATACAGCCGTCCTTTATTACCGCTGTCGCAAAGGAAGTGACGATTTCTTCGACCAATCAACGGACTGCAGTGTTTAGCTCCAGCTTTTAGGGATGGATCAGTAGACTTGGCACCCCAACAGAAGGGTAGCAAAAAGTAAGACGGTATGGGAGGGTAATTTGGGGACCATTACCGACTTTTGATAGTGGAAACACCACAAAATGTGTGCCGTACCATGATGAACCGAACTGCTTGGTGGAAACGAGACTTTAGTCTCTGTGTTTCTTGCCTTCTGTGTCAGATCATCGTATGTCGGTGTTAGTTGTAGAATGGTTAGTCTACGTCAGTCGATGTCAGTCTTTCTCAGTGTTTCTTAGTGCTTACTAGTTTTTGTTTTTTTAAATAAATTTTTTTTTTTGGTTCCTGCACTTGGGTCGTCCTCTTAGTTTTTCCGGTTCATGACAGAAAGATCTGTCCCTTTTCCAGCAGAGCACCATCTGCCACCAGTTCCGGCAGAGCGCCGTCTGCTTCCAGCCCCTGTTCCTGCAGAGCGCCCATCTGCCACAAGTTCCGGCGGAGCGCCGTCTGCTTCCAGCTGCTTCCAGCTGCTGTTCCTACAGAGCGCCCGTCTGCCACAAGTTCCGGCAGAGCGCCGTCTGCTTCCAGCCCCTGTCCCTGCAGAGCGCCCGTCTGCCACAAGTTCCGGCGGAGCGCCGTCTGCTTCCAGCTGCTTCCAGCTGCTGTTCCAGCAGAGCACCATCTGCCACCAGTTCCGGCAGAGCGCCGTCTGCTTCCAGCCCCTGTTCCTGCAGAGCGCCCGTCTGCCACAAGTTCCGGCGGAGCGCCGTCTGCTTCCAGCTGCTTCCAGCTGCTGTTCCTGCAGAGCGCCCGTCTGCCACAAGTTCTTGCAGAGCGCCGTCTGCCACCAGTTCCAGCGGAGCGCCGTCTGCACTGATTTAATGATATAAATCAATGTTATATGATATAGATAAATGACATAGATGATATAGATAGAAATGATATAGATCAAAATATAATATATTCTACATTTTGTATATTCAAATAATTCTTTTTTTAAATTTTTACATATTATATTCTATTTTATTATATATATGTGTATTAGTAATTTGAGTGTTATTGCATGGCCTTGCGGAACAGTCTTTACATTTCACTGCACATCTGCATGAGCATGTGACAAATAAAAATCTTGAATCTTGAATGAGCCATTCGCAGTTTCACTGTACCGGCCGTGTGTACTTAGACTTGCATGGCTTAAGGTGAGAAGATAACAGACGAGACAAAAACTGTGAGCAAATATTTAAGACAGGGAACTACACAAACAGCACGACTAACATGATGCAGCATTTAATCGACACCACAATGAGAAGCTCCAATCACTTCCCCTTGTTGAGAGAAAAAACATTCAAAGGCCCAAACCACACTGACAAGCAGGTTAGCAGACTGTCTAACTCATTTTCACCACGGGCCACATCAGCATTATGGTTGCTCTCAAATGGCCAGTTGTAACTGTAAGACTGTATAAATGTAGCTACTCTTTAACATATTGTTCAATAACTGTCTCTGCTTTTGATTATTATTCATTAAACTGTACAAAAATTGCACATGCATTTACATAAATTACAACATTATTCCATCAAACTTTTCAAGTGAATAAAAAATACAAATATCATCAAACTCAAGTTATTACATTAACTTGTTAAACTTGTTATTAAACTTTTAAAAACTTTTTTGTCACAGTTGAGGGGCAGAACTATTGTACAACAAATAATTGGGAGCTGCTAAGAACATGTGTGACATGTGGCATTTTACGAAAACAAATGGCTGCAGACAGACTTGCAGAGGGCATACATCCAACTAATGAGAGATGGTTTTGATTACAGTAAATACATTAAACATTTGGCTATATGAACACATACACCTGTAAACACACTGAATACATTGATAGACACACAAAGTAGTATATGTATTTAACTCAAAATAACAATAAGGGTTGTCTCAGTTCACAACTATATTGGTCAAGTTCTGGCTGAAGTTGATTAGGTGATGCTGCTTGGCCTCGAACACATCTAGTCCTCACCATAGGATACCATATCACACTCCATCATCATCCATTGATCATGTTCTGAAAATAACAAACACAAAACAAAATGCAAGCACAACCATTAAATTCATCCATATTACACTGTACTTTTTCTTCGTTGAAATTAATTTCATTATATTTTAAAGAGGCCATATGATCCCCCTCCTCCACCTTTTCAAACAGTCCCCTCCTCCACCTTTTCAAACAGTCCCCCTGTGGTCTAAATGAAACATCTGTGCTGTGCTTTGGTCAAAATATAACATGAATCAAGCACCAGAGGAGGTTTGTGACCCTGTATAAACAAGCTCTCTCAGAACACTCCATTTTGGCGTGTGTGTCTCTTTAAATACAATGACCTCCCCCCCTGAGTTTTCCCCATAGACATCACCCCTCTGAAGAGAGAATAAAAATGGTGGACCAACATTTCCTGTCTCTCAGGAAGACAGGAAACGGCCGTCGTATCTAATGAAAGCATGAAGGCCCAAAAAAAAGAAAGTTCAACGAGATCAAATGAAGAAGTGGCAAACACAACTGACGTCTGATTGTTACGAGATTTTCACATGTGCTGGTCACATTGAACTTAGGAAAGCATAAATGATCAGCATCACTCTTCGACCTGTGTTTGTCTCATGGTGGAGACTTTTTGTCTGTTTATTCTGTCAGCAGATTTTTGTCAAGCCAGTGAGGTGAGACGTACAGAAGATGTCTGTTATTGATATCAGACACATAACTCACCATCAGAGTGAGACACCTGGGCAGGTGTGTGATTCACACTTCAGCTCTTTCTCTAGACGTTGTTTGTACAAATAAACAGGGACATGTTTTTCCTTTTTCTCAGTTCAATAAAGAAAAGTATAGTTGTTGTCAGATTCAGATTTGATCGTCGTCCTGTGAAATCCAGAGATCCACAGCTGTGGTGATGACAGATCATCATCAGAAACTAAAGGTGGAAATCTGGAGTCAAAGACGACATGTCCTCGTCCCCTCTGCGGAGCGCCGTGCATCCCTGTAGGAGGGACGACAAGCGGAGGAGAAGACGTGGCTACATTTTAAGAGACGCTGCTCAGTTGGAGGGAGAGACTCGGAGACTGCAGCATGTGAGCAGATTGGTGTTCAGTCCCTGTCACACAGTCATCTGAATGAGAAAAGGTTCATGTGTTGTTTCTGTGACTCAAAGGTTCACTTGATACTTCAAGGTGTGAGTATGTTTTGAAATACAAACATGGCTTTTGTTGTGCAGTAGGAACACCGTATGACTTCTCCATGTTCATCCTCTACATGATTTGAATCATGATAAACTCCACACATGGCTCATATTTCACTCTGGGAGCCTACATGGAAACTGGGCTTCTCAAATATCTCTTTTTCCTGATAACTCTGACTTTGTATGTTTTAATAATCTGTGCTAACCTGTTCCTCATCGTGGTGATCTGTATGAACAGAAGTCTTCATGAACCCATGTACATCTTCCTGTGCAGCCTGTTTGTAAACGAGCTGTTTGGTAGCACATGTTTGTTTCCTCTCCTCCTGGTTCAGATTCTCTCAGACGTTCACACTGTGTCTGCTCCTCTCTGTTTCCTGCAGATCTTCTGCTTGTACTCTTACGGGGTAGTCGAGTTTTTTACTTTAGCCATCATGTCTTATGACAGGTATCTTGCTATTTGTTATCCTCTACATTATAACACATGTATGACCCCCAATAAGATTTCTATGCTCACTGCTCTGATCTGGCTGTACCCATTCTTTATCAACGCTGTCATCGTGTTTGTTCTGACCTTTCCTCTGCAGCTGTGTGGGAACATCATCAACAAAGTTTATTGTGACAACTATTATGTGGTCAAACTGGCGTGCTCTGACACCACGCTCAATAATGTGTTTGGACTTAGTCACATGTTTACGGTGATCTTTGGTCTTATCGTTCTAATCATTTACACGTACATCCGGATCCTCCACGTGTGTTTCTGTGGATCCAAGCAGACAAGGCAGAAAGCCGTCAGCACCTGCACACCTCACCTGGCCTCTCTACTCAACTTCTCCTGCGGCTGTTTCTTTGAGATCGTCCAGAGCAGGTTTAACCTTTACAATTTACCAAATATGTTGCGTGTTTTTTTGTCCTTATACTGGCTCACAGGCCAACCACTTGTTAACCCTTTGCTGTACGGGTTGCAGATGTCTAAAATACGCATGGTCAGTAAAAGTCTGTTCTTTCGGGAAACTCGGTGACCAAACATAGAAAATGATCATCCAGGTTAACACCCCGACAAATATCTTCAAATCAGACTCAAGATGATTATCCTGATATGTTCATACAGTTTGACTTCTGTTAAGCCATCTTCAGCTGTTTAGTAATTCAACCTTCATGTACATTCAAGCTGAGTAGGTCAGGGTGCTGGTAGCGTAGTGGTTAGTGTGTTCGCCCTATGTACGAGGCTGTATTCCTCCAAGCAGGCGGGACCGGCCCGAATTCGACCTGTGGCTCATTTCCCGGATGTCGTTCCCCACTCTCTCTCTCGCTCTCTCTCTGATCTCTGACTCTTTCCTCTACTGTCATGTTTCAACAATAAAAGCCCCCAAAAAAATCTGTGTTAGTCAATCAGATTTTATTTTTATAAAAAGGAAACCTCGTGGAACTCCAACTCATCGCTTGATCAGTGAGATAGTTGTTAAGAAAGATTCTTATTTCTAATGGGATATCACAGAGTATGGATCTGTGTGCTTTGACATTCGGCAGCTTTACAAACAGTCCCTGACACACTGATGACTTCTGAGGATCTATTGCTGCTCCTGCCCATCCGTCTGACTGGATTCACTAACGACTCGTACCGGGAAGGAAGCTTTCCTTCTCTCAGCAGCAGACAGGAGCGACCTGTTGAGACGGCCCTTTTAGTGTGCTATTTTAGTCAAGTTTGATTCACATTGCTCGGGCTCTTGTCACCACCACACTTCCGTCTTCTGTTCTATCATTCAGGTGTTCGGTTGTTCTATGGGTGATTTAAAATTTCTCCAGATTTGTGAGAACCAAATAAAGTGATGATCATTCTCCTTCTGTCAGATTGTCTTTTTGACATCATTGTTCTCCATAAAGTCATCTAATCTTAAGGTGTTTCATTCTCCATATGATGAAATATGTTGGGGGTAAAATGTGACTTTCTGAGAGATAGTTAGTTATAACAGGCTGGATAGGATCCGCATCTGGGACTCCAACCCGGGCCACTAGCTTTGAGGACTATCGCCAGTGTACATGGGGCGCACAACTTATCAGATTTATGTTTTCAGGACAATAAGAAAAACAAAGACTCTGTTCTGCAGATAGAAACTTACTAAACAAACTTGATGTTCTTCAGTGTGCATGAGGAAAGTCCTCGAGGATTACAAACAGAAAGCCCCAAAGTGAAGGCCTGAAGCTGCTCCCTGTGCTGCAAGTCTTAATGATCCTGTTTGTGAAGCTGATTACAGCCTCCACGGTGTCCAAGTGTCCACACAGATGTCTCTGGGGTCGGCCTGGTGTGGAGCTGCAGATAGAAATATCTGCTGATGAGGACAGGAGCTCCTCTGAGGCTCGTTAATGTGAACTGATACTGTAAACATGATGAAACCTCTCATCTGAGTCCCAGTGCCCTCTCTCTGTCCACATTAGATCACACTGAGGACCAGACAATGACCTGAGGTGTAATGTTTATGATCTATTCAGAAAGTTTTTAACTTCTTTACCTGAAGGCCTTTGTGAAAAAGTACCCCTCCTGCACTTCCCCCCAGTCTGACAGCCCTTAAAGGAAGAATGTGCAACATTTTCCAAATATATATATCAGCCATCAAGTCTAGACCAAGAGTTTTTAGATCACGCTCATTCTGTGTATACTTACACGAGTGGCCCTGACTACAACACTACCATGACCTTCAGGAGCTACGAGGCCTCAGGAGCTGTACTCTCAAAGCAGGCTGGAAGACGCTGGTTTGGAGGACATACTTAAAAACTACAACATACAATTACAGCCAACATCTATTATGAATAAACACAAAGTGTCTGGTTTAACACAGATTAAGAGAACTTTAGCTTTTTATGATCAATAAGGCTCGGTCTTCGGAATTTGCCGACCAAGCTTGAATGGTCCACGCCAAAGAGATGAGCTTTGGGCGGTGTTGTCATAACTTTGAAGATGTGCTATGTTTAAAGTAACAGCAACATTTTTCGATGCAGAAATGTAAACACAACATTCAAAGTGGGCCCCTCCTCCTGGGCTCATCGCCCTCAGAAGCTCACCCAAACTGCAGGATGTAGTGTGTACGTTTACTGCTTGTAGCTACACTGCAAGCTAACGCACGCTAGCACAAGCTAACCACCGGTGTTTGTCACCTTCCTGTCCAACAGGAAGTAGACCAACTCCACGTCCACGGGTAAAAGACAACACAAGGTTCACCCTCATTTTAGAACAAGCTTTATCCTCTTGGTGTTTCTCCTCACTCTCATTATATTTTCTCTTCTTTGCTGCTACGTCCACGTGTACTGCGTGGGGTCCTTCATCCTGACTGTTTATCAGCTCCCAAGGCTCCAATACTTTAGGGGCATCAGTACCAATGAGAAGATCCACTCCAGCATCAATGTCATGGAGCTCTACATCCTTTAGATAAGACCGCTGAACAAGATCCTCTTGTCGTGGGACATTCAGTGAAGAAACAGGAATGGTCTTTTGTGTTAAAATGTGCTGATTCCATGTTTAAAGTCCCTGTAAACCAAAAAAATATATGTTTTTTAGTTTTTTACACAAAAGATGAATGTGTTATTAACCACCAGGCCAAATGTCAGCAATGAAAAAAACATACAAGTTTATAAAATTAATCTTCAAAATCATGAAAAATGTAGCTGTTCTCTCTCCTCTGGGATGCTGTGGGCGTGTCCATAGAATGTGCCGAAGCCACGCCCACTCACAGAGAGACGTTCCCTCAACTGTCAAAAATGTAAATGACCTGACAATAGAGGCCTGAGCTAACTCCTCTATCAGACCTGTCTGTCACAGAATGGTAATTTTTGTTCTCCATCATTTTTGCTTTAGTCTAGCAATGTGTAATGGAAGCCTGTTTCTCAATAGCATAGCTATCCAAATTAAATAACTTTACCACTTTTTGCCTTGCATCTATTTATGAACCAGGCAGCCATCCTCACACTATAATTGCCTTTGATTTGTATTACCATTTGGTCAAGTTTAACATTTTTATGATCAATAAAAAGGGAAAATGGGGCGCGCTGGTGGCGCAATGGTTAGGATGTGCATCCCATGTATTGAGACTCTCGTCTCAAGCGGCAGGCCCGGGTTTGCCTCCACCCGTGGCCCCTTTCCCATGTCATTCCCCGCTCTATCTCTCCCTGGTTTCAGACTCTATCCACTGTCCTCTCTCTCTCCCTGGTTTCAGACTCTATCCACTGTCCTCTCTCTCTCTGGTTTCTGACTCTATCCACTGTCCTCTCTCTCTCTGGTTTCTGACTCTATCCACTGTCCTCTCTCTCTCTCTGGTTTCTGACTCTATCCACTGTCCTCTCTCTCTCTCTGGTTTCTGACTCTATCCACTGTCCTCTCTCTCTCTCTCTGGTTTCAGACTCTATCCACTGTCCTCTCTCTCTCTCTGGTTTCTGACTCTATCCACTGTCCTCTCTCTCTCTCTCTCTCTCTGGTTTCAGACTCTATCCACTGTCCTCTCTCTCTCTCTGGTTTCTGACTCTATCCACTGTCCTCTCTCTCTCTCTGGTTTCTGACTCTATCCACTGTCCTCTCTCTCTCTCTGGTTTCTGACTCTATCCACTGTCCTCTCTCTCTCTGGTTTCTGACTCTATCCACTGTCCTCTCTCTGCCTGGTTTCAGACTCTATCCACTGTCCTCTCTTACTCTGGTTTCTGACTCTATCCACTGTCCTGTCTCTGCATTAAAGGCACGAAAAGCCCAAAAAATAAATCTTTCAAAAAAAATAATAATAAGGGAAAACTAGTGCTCCATTTACAGCCTTCTGTTGTACCTGTTTTATTTATTTACACAAAGGTAAAATAACCCCACAGTTATCAATATCACCTAGCTAATGAATAACAAGGTCTATTTTCAGTTTTATCTACATACCTGCAGGTCCTTATGCTTGATGTGTGACCCACTGATTTTCATAATTACAACACACAAGCTATGCAACCGGATATACTCAGTAGTATTGTGATAAATGTAGTTTAACACATAATATTTCCGATATCATACTCACTGTTAATTAAGCCATATTTAAACAGGTGCACCTGTGGAGAGTGCAGGATGATACCCACAGAGGTGTAAAGTGTGTGCTGCAAGCAGCTTAACATGGTATGTAAAGACAATTTTTATATATAGTTTCCCTATACAAAATGATGATGAATACTGGATCATCAGAACTGAAACACCTAACACATACTCCAACAAGTTCAGAATAAATGTCTGGAGCCTCCAGAGGAGCCACACTGCATGACTCTTCATCCAGGACTTGAGCCTGTCTGCCTGAAGCCCTACTCCCTGCAGAATGCTCTGAACATTTATCAGACAGACCATGGACTGCTGGAGATGAAGAAGAGAGCTGTGTAAGTCTGAAAAAAAAACATTTTATTCAGGAAAGTCAAAATAACAGTTGTTAGTCAAATTGAATGCATTTCTTAAAAATAAGCTGAGAGTTTTAGGAAATACAGAGTTGGTTTAACTCAGTTTTGGTATTGTCAGGATCAATTCACAGCCAGACAATTAGAATGTAAAGTGTCTCTGAGCTATAAATAAAAAGCCTGCACTTAGGGCGCAGTGGTTAGTGCATGCGCACCATGTATGGAGGCCGTCATCTCAAGCGGGCGGTCCGGGTTCACAGCCCACCTGTGGCTTCTTTCCCCTCTCCCTGATTTCTGACTCTATCAACTGTCCTATCTCTCCAATAAAGGCACAAAAAGCCCAAAATTAATCTTAAAAAAAAAAAAAAAAAAAAAAAGCCTGCACTCATGTGGTGCCTACAGACAAATAAGTAAATAATGTTATACATTCACAAAAGTTCTAGACAGTACAAACACAAGTTAGTGAACATCCAAAAATGACTAGAGAATATACTCAGTAGAGAGCAGTCATCCACCAAGGCCAAATAAATCAGAAAAAAGTGGTCCGTCCCCCCCAGTATGACATCTCATCATCCTGAGCTACAACTCCACTCATGTTAAAAATGAAGTCCAGCTGATGCTGAGGCTTTAACTTAAACCTGAAAATATCCACTCATCACGTATTAAAATCATATGACTTTAATATTTTGTGATAACGCTTCACAACAACTGGATTATTAGTCAAAACTAAAAATGTAACTTGATGTCCAGGCCAATCCATACAGCCAAATAGATTTCAGGCACACTGCAGGTTGAGCCATCTTTCATCTTCTAGGGACCATGATGTGCTGTATAAGACAGAGAAAATTAGAAAACAAGACTATAAGACCACTTAACCCAAAATAAATCTTAATGAATATTTTTACATTTGTGATTATGGGCGTGCTCGCTACCTGGCATCCTTCGTTTCCTGGTGGGGATACCTGGGAAAGCACAACCGGGTAGTGATACCTTCCTGCGTTGTTGTCCATATCCACCATATACACCGGTTTTAGGCCTCCAATTTAAATTATTTCCAAGTTAATGTATTGTTATGTTTGGACATGTGTTTTATATAAAGTTATTTCATTTATTTAATAAACTTTTTTTTCCATCCACTCTATTCCCTCTCTTTCTGTACAAATCCATTCCCACACATGTATGTTACTAACTTGGCTTCCATAGTTCTGCGTTCTCTAGTTGGTGTCCTCTCCCCTCCTCTCACTCTCAGCAGGTGTTATCAGGGCTGTGGAGTCTTGAGTAAGAGACACTCAGGTAGGTGGTGTCATCAGGATCTGCAAAGTTGGAACTGTTATAACGGAAACTCCAAGAGAGGGTGTTTTGTAGGCGGGCTGTCAGGTGACGCAGTTTTTCGCTTGAGTGGAGTAGATGAGAAGAGCAGAAGAACTCAGGATGCTGCGCTTCCCACAGCAATGCTTCTGTTGGCTACTGTAGCTTGAAAACCTGGAGAATACATGTGCAAATAACACAATTGTTTCTGTGCACTGTGTGCAGAGTTGCAGCTATGAAGTAAGAAAATAAATCTTAAAATTTTAGCTGCACTTTGACCATCAATGTTGCAAGATCTTGTACAGCTCGTATGGTTTTCTCTCTTGCATGAAAACATTAGTAAACTGTATGTCAGTAAAATACTGTATTTATTCAGTCACAATTCTTTTAGGTTTTTACCACAGCAGTAACATCAGCATGGTGCTCATAAAATAACCGTGACAGACTCAACATGATGAATATTACAAATAATTTCTTCCTATATGTTGTACTTATTCAAATCTTTGAAGAATATAATTTAAGCAGTGTTTTCTTTGATGTACATATCTAGAAAGTTTGCCTTAACGTCATAGACATTCACTAAGAACAAATAAGACCTTTATATCTCAACATACCTGTAGTTTTTCTGTTGCCTAGTGTTCTCCAAGACAATTGTGTGGCCCCTGTCCTCTTGCCCACAGAGAGGTCTGTCCTCTTGCCCACAGAGAGGTCTGACTTCTCTTGTCCACAGAGAGGTCTGTCCTCTTGCCCACAGAGAGGTCTGTCCTCTTGTCCACAGAGAGGTCTGTCCTCTTGCCCACAGAGAGGTCTGTCCTCTTGCCCACAGAGAGGTCTGTCCTCTTGTCCACAGAGAGGTCTGTCCTCTTGCCCACAGAGAGGTCTGTCCTCTTGCCCACAGAGAGGTCTGTCCTCTTGCCCACAGAGAGGTCTGACTTCTCTGGTGACTTTCTGTGTGTTGTCTCACTGGCACCCTGTCTCTCTTGTTGTTGGAGGAGACCATGTGAAAACGGATAATAGTTTAATTTGCTTGCTAATGAAATATGCTGTTACTGATAATACTGACACATATAATAATCTCTAAACTGCAGTAAAATAACGTGCAGAACTCTGTCAGAGAACCGCGTGATGGCGATCAGGGACGTGCGCAAAGGCAGCCAGACACTGGGGCGGTGGCGGTCGCAGACGCGCCGTTTCTGTCTGGTTATTTAGACACAGAAGGCATCATTTACAACATCAACAATAGCCATGCTAATAGCGGAGATTTAGAAAAACCCCTGGCTGTTGCAGCGCGGTCATTTATGTAGATCTTCCTCCAAAATAACGTTACCCGTTGATATGACCGATTATTATTATCTTACACACAGATGAAAGTTCTATGTCATATTTGATTGGAGCTGGATGCTAACTTTAATCTTACACCACATATTCCCTCTCTCTCCCAACCAAGAAATGGGAGGCATAATAATCATAAACTTGACCACATTAGATATGAAAATCATGCTAGGCTACACAATATAATCACGTTATATTATTTCGCTTGCCAACAACAACTTTGATATAGATTAACATACAGCAAAAAAGGGAAATTTACACTGACATGCAGGCATCCACTGTCCGTGAAGGAGCCAGGTGTCTCCGAGGCGGGTCGGTGACGGTCAGGGGGGGGAGATAGACGTTTCGGGACCACTAAACAGTCCAAGGCGGTTAACCAAAAAACGTGGGCATTGCAGAGGCGGGTGATTTTAGTGAACACCAGCTATCCATCGTGGTACCTCTTCACAAAGTTAATCCACCTGTTCTTCATCTCTTCATCCTTGGGGAATTTGAACAAACAGACCGAGCTGTCCCTGGCATCCAGGGAAGATACACTTGCTGCCGAGGGCATATGTGACAGGTCAATTGAGAACATTGATGTTTATCATTTGGTTATCGGGGACCCCACAAACTAATTTTTGTTGTACTTGTCATTTTTAAATTCTTTAGTTTATAATCTTTTTGAATTCATCTTCAAAGTTGCTAATGTTAATGTATTTTTCTGAACTGCAACATTATTCAAGCAGTTCATGTTTACATGTTATTAATTAAATGTGCTGCATAATCTACACCACTAGGTGGGGTCTGTGAGTGAGAAACAGTGACATGCAGGGGTTCAGGGAAGAAGAGTGTTGTTGTTGTGATGCTCCAGAGTTAGTAAGAAAGCTGTAGTTATGATTCAGCAGCTGAAGAGACTCAGAGTGAATGAAGGTTCTGGGTCTTTGTTAACCGCTTAAATAAAGTGAAGACAAGTGAAACGACCTTTCAGCGTCCGCCTCAGTTTCTGGCTGCAACATATTTTGGTGAGCCAGCCAGGAGCCAAGAGAAAAGTTGGCTGGACTAGCCTCCGCCTCTACACACGTGGTAGAAGAAAATAGCTTCTCTCGTGAAAAATCGAATTAAAATGGATTTGGAGACTCTTCTGGACCAGACCAGCACCATGCTGTGTCAGCTTAGCTGGGACCGACTTTTGGAGGTGTGTAAATATCTTAAATGTATCAAAGAAGACGACGAGACTGTTGCTAACAAAAGTAGAAGAGCCCTGATAAAAATTGTGGAAAATGAACTGGATGACATTGAACGAAAAGCAGAGCCAGATGAAGCGATGCGGGTTATTAAAGAACTGTTGACATTTCTGGAAGGCAAGATGGCGAAACGCAGTGAGGGAGTCACGCCACATGACAGATGAAAGAAAAATACTGCGAGCTGCAGCAGTCCCGTAAAGCCTTAGATGAGGAAATACAAAGTATTGGAGAAACGTTGAACATACCAAACATCCCCACAGTCGTCCCTGTCCAGGACCCTTCACCTAAGTTGCCAGAAGTAACTATTCGCTGTGAGTTTAGGATCTGTGGCCAAATCGGCGAAGGAGGACAGCGTGACAAGCTATCCTGCACTAACCTCATGCACCAGAGAGACAGCGGGCTCCGCAAGGGGCAGGTGAGACAGAAGTCGTTGAAGCAGTGATAAGGGCCATCAGCCCAGGTTTAAAGCTACGCGACATGCATGAAATAAAGACTGATTTGACCATGTCTCAGCTTAAAACAATATTAAAGGGGCATTACAAAGAGGACGACACAACAGATCTGTACCAAAACCTGATCAGCATCTCTCAAGAGCAAAAAGAGTCAGCACAAGATTTTCTGTTCAGAGCTATTGAACTAAAAGACAGACTGCTTTTTGCTTCCAAGGGGAGAGGATCTGAGGAACACTATAGTGCAGACCTAGTCAAAAAGAAGTTCCTAAGATCTGTGGGGACAGGACTGCTTAATGACAATATCAAATACCAGATCAAGCCTCTACTAGACAACCCAGATGTGACACATGAAACTCTGATTGAAAAATAACTGAGGCGGCTAACCTTGAAACTGAGAGGCTCAATAAGTTGAAGAGGAACAGCACAAAGGCACCCAAAGTGAATGAGCTGCAAACTACCAGCAACTGGGACAGCTCACAGGGCTCCTCCTCAATTCCTAACGCAAAGCCAGAGAGGAGCACAGAAGAACTCTCCAAGGAAAAGATCAAGGCGGCTCAAACCCCTCCTGAGCCAGAAGTGCACACCCTGGTAAGAGAGCTCCAAACGGAGGTAGCAGAAATGAAACAGCTGGTTCTAGCTTCCATGACCACTACCAAGCCACAGCACTCCAAGCGAACAACAGAGAACAGAGACATTTGCAAAAGAGGCTGCAGAACCTGTCAGGACAACGGAGAAGGAGAGAGCTGCAGTCATTGCTTCAAGTGTGGTCAGCCGGGCCACGTTTCCAGAGGATGCAGAGCTCCAAGGCAGGTGCAGGGAAACTTCAAAGGGTTGCTGCCGAGGGACCAGCAGTGACCCAGCCACAACCATCAGAGTCCCGCCGCTGTCATTGCTGCCTACAGGAGGAGGGCACAGGCAGAAAGTTTAAAACATGTGCAGGTTGTTCAACCACAGTATACTGCTCCAGAGCATGTCAGACGTGTCAATGGCAGGAACATAAATCACTGTGTAGAGCAGTTAAGCAACACTTAGGGTAAGGGTTAGGGTTAGGAAGAGACACAAAAAACAAGCTCCCAGACACATGCAAAGTTGATTACCTTTCAGCAAAACAGGGTAAAAGACTCATTAAACTAATAGGTAAGCGGAAAATTGTAAAATGTACCTTCGATAATGTACCAGGAACAGCACTGTGGGATACAGGCTCTCAAGCGACTGTTAGAAATGACAAATGGCGAGCAGAGCACCTACCTAATAGCTTCATAAGGGCAATAGAAGAACTCTTAGGGCCAAAACTGTTACGGACCGAGAAAACCAAGAGGAGGACACAGATGCAGAATCAACAAAAACTATTTATTCTTCAAAAAGACAAACAAAAACTTACTTCCAAAATCCAAACAGGAGAAAACAAGGAGCCACGGGTAAACTGACATACGACAACCGACACCGACAAACAAAAAAACAATGAACTGACACATCAAACACAGGTGAGACTAATAACACAGGTGAAGACAATGAGGGCAATCACAATGGAGGGAAACACACAGAGGAAGGAATGAACAGAAGACAAGAAACACTGAGGACAACTACAAAAAATAAATACATGAAACACTGAAGACACACAGAACTCAAGAATGAACAAAACACACTAGAACATAAAGAAACACTATAAAACAAAACTAAAAAAGACCAAGTCATGACAAGTACCACTGAATGGACTTGCTGATAATCAGACTGAAATACCATTTATGGGGTGGATACCAGTTTAAACTTAGTGGGTCAGAGGTTGCTAGCGCTAACCTGCTAGTTCCGCTACTGGTTTCCAATGATCCTAATGTGGCAGTAGACCCTATTATTGGCTTTAATGTAATCGAGGAAGTGATCAATGAACAACTTAAACAACAAGGGGGTGTTGCAGCAGATGACTGTACCACAGAAGTTGTTAGCAGTGCCTTTGACATTGACTCTTGTGCTGCCAAAACTTTCGTCCAGCTAATGCACACTCACCAAGCTACACAAACTTACCTGAGGGTTTAACCATTCAGGAAGTACTGTTTACCATGAAAAAAGGTAACTCGGCTACTGTCCCCATTTCTGTGATCAACACCTCAGGACACAGCATTACACTGGGCCCACGTGTTATTCTGGGACACTTAGAGAGTGTTAAAGCAGTGTACCCAGCAGCTGTAGAACCTGTGACACAAGGACAGACACAAACTGCACAAGGAGAGACAGACTGTTCAGGCGAAACATGCCCCACCACAGAATGTAGTGAGGTTTGAGACCCTCCTGTAGTCTTAGATCACTTAACTAGTGACCAACAGACCCTAGTTAGACAGATGCTCAAAGTGCACAGCCTTTGCTTGAGATGAGAATGATGTAGGCTGCATCCCTTCACTCTGCTTGCACATCACTTTGAAGGACCAGACACCAGTCCAAAAGACTTACATCAGTGTGCCCAAGCCGCTACATCAGGAGGTAAAAGAATACTTGCAAGATTTGATTAACCGGGGCTGGATTACCAAATCGAAGTCATCTTACTCATCACCCATCGTCTGTGTGAGAAAAAAATCTGGTGAACTGAGACTATGTGTAGACTATCGCGAGCTAAATCAGAAGTCAGTGCCAGATAGACATCCTATCCCTAGAATTCAAGATATGTTGGACAGTCTTACTGGAAGCTCGTGGTTTCCGGTGTTAGACCAAGGTAAGGCATACCACCAAGGTTTTGTCGATGAAGACAGTCAGCCTCTCACCGCCTTCATCACTCCATGGGGCCTTTATCAGTGGGTGAGGATCCCTTTTGGCCTTAGTTCAGCACCTGCTGAATTCCAATGGAGCATGGAGGAGTGTTTGTGGGGTTTACGTGAGGACATTTGCCTGCCTTACCTTGATGATAACTTAGTTCACAGTCAGTCCTTTAAAGACCATGTGGAGCACGTAAGAACAGTTTTGAAAAGATATCAACAACACGAGGTAAAACTCACAGCAAAGAAATGTGAACTGTTTAGGTCCAAAGTGAGGTTTTTGGGGAGGATAGTGTCTAGCACAGTGGGAGAAGTCAGACAGATTTTAGGCTTCCTTTCCTACTACAGATCATATATTCAAGACTTTTCTAGTATAGCGAAGCCCTTGTATGAACTGTTAGCAGGCCCACCTACTGCTACATCTCTTTAAAAAAACAAATCCAACGTGTCAAGAAAGGGGAAAAACAAGAATGGGAAACAAGGACAGTTATCTTCAGCAACACCAGTTTCATGGACTGAAAGTCATCAGCAGATCCTGAGTCACCTAGTGGACAAACTCTCCAACTCCCCAATCCTAGGATACCCAGACCGGAATGAGCCATTCATCCTACACACGGATGCTTCACCGGCGGGACTTGGAGCAGTGCTGTATCAGCGGCAACAGGGCAAGCTAAGTGTGATATCCTATGGATCCAGAACATTAACTCCTCCAGAGAAAAATTATCATCTCCACTCTGGTAAGCTAGAGTTTCTGGCACTTAAGTGGGCCATCTGTGAGCGCTTCAGGCACTACCTGCTTCATGCTCCCTCCTTTGTCGTTCACACAGACAATAATCCGCTCACGTATGTACTGACAATGTTACACCCCTGAATAAGGAGAGAAATAAGAGAGTGATTCAGTTGGGTTTCCTCATCAACAGTGTTTAGTGTAATGAACCACATGTCTACAGAAACACAACAACGCACAAAAGTACACATTTAAAACATCTTTCACATTTCAGACTGAATAGAGGTGGAGGTAGGATATACACCTTTTCCTTTTACAAACAATAACAAACAGTATTTTCCTGCAATAAATCTTTTCCTCACATTTCTTTAAAGCATCAAATATATAAGTCTTAAACTCGTATTGAACTAATAAAAGTGCATGAGTCCAACTACATAAGACAATGAAACAACTTAAACACATCCTTACTCCTGTAGAACACTACACACAGAGGACTACACACAGAGGACTACACACAGAGGACTACACACAGAAGACTACACACAGAGGACTACACACAGAGGACTACACACAGAGGACTACACACAGAAGACTACACACAGAAGACTACACACAGAGGACTACACACAGAAGACTACACACAGAGGACTACACACAGAGGACTACACACAGAGGACTACACACAGAGGACTACACACAGAGGACTACACACAGAAGACTACACACAGAGGACTACACACAGAGGACTACACACAGAGGACTACACACAGAGGACTACACAGAGGACTACACACAGAGGACTACACACAGAGGACTACACACAGAAGACTACACACAGAGGACTACACACAGAGGACTACACACAGAGGACTACACACAGAGGACTACACACAGAAGACTACACACAGAGGACTACACACAGAAGACTACACACAGAGGACTACACACAGAGGACTACACACAGAGGACTACACACAGAGGACTACACACGGAGGACTACACACAGAACACTACACACAGAAGACTACACACAGAGGACTACACAGAGGACTACACACAGAACACTACACACAGAGGACTACACACAGAGGACTACACACAGAGGACTACACACGGAGGACTACACACAGAACACTACACACAGAAGACTACACACAGAGGACTACACACAGAGGACTACACACAGAGGACTACACACGGAGGACTACACACAGAACACTACACACAGAAGACTACACACAGAGGACTACACACAGAGGACTACACACAGAGGACTACACAGAGGACTACACACAGAACACTACACACAGAAGACTACACACAGAGGACTACACACAGAGGACTACACACAGAGGACTACACAGAGGACTACACACAGAACACTACACACAGAAGACTACACACAGAGGACTACACACAGAGGACTACACACAGAGGACTACACACAGAGGACTACACACGGAGGACTACACACGGAGGACTACACACAGAACACTACACACAGAAGACTACACACAGAGGACTACACACAGAGGACTACACACAGAGGACTACACACAGAGGGCTACACACAGAGGACTACACACAGAGGACTACACACAGAACACTACACACAGAAGACTACACACAGAGGGCTACACACAGAACACTACACACAGAACACTACACACAGAACACTACACACAGAGGACTACACACAGAAGACTACACACAGAACACTACACACAGAACACTACACACAGAACACTACACACAGAGGACTACACACAGAGGACTACACACAGAAGACTACACACAGAGGACTACACACAGAGGACTACACACAGAGGACTACACACAGAACACTACACACAGAACACTACACACAGAGGACTACACACAGAGGACTACACACAGAGGACTACACACACAGGACTACACACAGAACACTACACACAGAACACTACACACAGAGGACTACACACAGAAGACTACACACAGAGGACTACACACAGAACACTACACACAGAGGACTACACACAGAGGACTACACACAGAGGACTACACACAGAAGACTACACACAGAAGACTACACACAGAAGACTACACACAGAGGACTACACACAGAGGACTACACACGGAGGGCTACACACGGAGGACTACACACGGAGGGCTACACACGGAGGACTACACACAGAAGACTACACACAGAAGACTACACACAGAGGACTACACACAGAAGACTACACACAGAACACTACACACAGAACACTACACACAGAGGGCTACACACGGAGGACTACACACGGAGGGCTACACACGGAGGGCTACACACGGAGGACTACACACAGAAGACTACACACAGAACACTACACACAGAACACTACACACAGAACACTACACACAGAGGGCTACACACAGAGGACTACACACGGAGGGCTACACACGGAGGGCTACACACAGAACACTACACACAGAACACTACACACAGAAGACTACACACAGAGGACTACACACAGAGGACTACACACAGAGGACTACACAGAGGACTACACACAGAACACTACACACAGAAGACTACACACAGAGGACTACATACAGAGGACTACACACAGAGGACTACACACAGAGGACTACACAGAGGACTACACACAGAACACTACACACAGAAGACTACACACAGAGGACTACACACAGAGGACTACACACAGAGGACTACACAGAGGACTACACACAGAACACTACACACAGAAGACTACACACAGAGGACTACACACAGAGGACTACACACAGAGGACTACACACAGAGGACTACACACGGAGGACTACACACAGAGGACTACACACAGAACACTACACACAGAAGACTACACACAGAGGACTACACACAGAGGACTACACACAGAGGGCTACACACAGAGGACTACACACAGAGGACTACACACAGAACACTACACACAGAAGACTACACACAGAGGGCTACACACAGAACACTACACACAGAACACTACACACAGAGGACTACACACAGAGGGCTACACACAGAACACTACACACAGAACACTACACACAGAACACTACACACAGAGGACTACACACAGAGGGCTACACACAGAACACTACACACAGAACACTACACACAGAACACTACACACAGAGGACTACACACAGAGGGCTACACACAGAACACTACACACAGAGGACTACACACAGAAGACTACACACAGAAGACTACACACAGAGGACTACACACAGAGGACTACACACAGAGGACTACACACAGAACACTACACACAGAACACTACACACAGAGGACTACACACAGAGGGCTACACACAGAACACTACACACAGAGGACTACACACAGAAGACTACACACAGAAGACTACACACAGAGGACTACACACAGAGGACTACACACAGAGGACTACACACAGAAGACTACACACAGAGGACTACACACAGAGGACTACACACAGAGGACTACACACAGAACACTACACACAGAAGACTACACACAGAGGACTACACACAGAGGACTACACACAGAACACTACACACAGAGGACTACACACAGAACACTACACACAGAGGGCTACACACGGAGGGCTACACACGGAGGACTACACACGGAGGGCTACACACGGAGGACTACACACAGAAGACTACACACAGAAGACTACACACAGAGGACTACACACAGAAGACTACACACAGAACACTACACACAGAACACTACACACAGAGGGCTACACACAGAGGACTACACACAGAACACTACACACAGAGGACTACACACAGAACACTACACACAGAGGGCTACACACGGAGGACTACACACGGAGGGCTACACACGGAGGGCTACACACAGAACACTACACACAGAACACTACACACAGAGGGCTACACACGGAGGACTACACACGGAGGGCTACACACGGAGGACTACACACAGAAGACTACACACAGAAGACTACACACAGAACACTACACACAGAACACTACACACAGAGGGCTACACACAGAGGACTACACACGGAGGGCTACACACGGAGGGCTACACGCGGAGGACTACACACAGAACACTACACACAGAGGACTACACACAGAGGACTACACACAGAACACTACACACAGAACACTACACACAGAACACTACACACAGAGGACTACACACAGAGGACTACACACAGAACACTACACACAGAGGACTACACACAGAACACTACACACAGAGGGCTACACACGGAGGACTACACACGGAGGGCTACACACGGAGGGCTACACACGGAGGACTACACACAGAAGACTACACACAGAAGACTACACACAGAACACTACACACAGAACACTACACACAGAGGGCTACACACAGAGGACTACACACGGAGGGCTACACACGGAGGGCTACACGCGGAGGACTACACATAGAGGACTACACACAGAGGACTACACACAGAAGACTACACACAGAACACTACACACAGAAGACTACACACAGAGGACTACACACAGAGGACTACACACAGAGGACTACACACACAGGACTACACACAGAACACTACACACAGAACACTACACACAGAGGACTACACACAGAGGACTACACACAGAACACTACACACAGAGGACTACACACAGAGGACTACACACAGAAGACTACACACAGAGGACTACACACAGAACACTACACACAGAGGACTACACACAGAGGACTACACACAGAGGACTACACACAGAAGACTACACACAGAAGACTACACACAGAAGACTACACACAGAGGACTACACACAGAGGACTACACACAGAAGACTACACACAGAGGACTACACACAGAGGACTACACACAGAAGACTACACACAGAGGACTACACACAGAGGACTACACACAGAAGACTACACACAGAAGACTACACACAGAGGACTACACACAGAGGACTACACACAGAAGACTACACACAGAGGACTACACACAGAACACTACACACAGAACACTACACACAGAAGACTACACACAGAGGACTACACACAGAACACTACACACAGAAGACTACACACAGAACACTACACACAGAGGCTCTCTCTCTCTCTCTCTCTCTCTCTCTCTCTCTCTCTCTGTGAGGGGGCCAATCGTGCTTGGGTACAGCACGGTACAGATTGCCAGTGTGACCTGAGAAAACTTGATCTTAGAGCTGCACACTAACCTGAGAGTGTCCAGTCTACAGAGAGGACTCTTTAATCCAGAGGACAGCAGCTTCACTCCTGAATCCTGCAGGTTGTTGTTGCTCAGGTCCAGCTCTCTCAGACTAGAGGACTGGGAGCTGAGGACTGAGGACAGAGCTTCACAGCTTCTCTCTGAGAGGTTACAGACACTCAGCCTGAAGAGGATTCAGAAGAACACAAATGAAAGCAATTAAAAACAATAGTTGTTATTTCTGAATAAAGAGAACTACATTAAACCTGGATAGTTATGTGGACACATACAGAGCTTTGTTTGAAGCTTTGATCACAGGCAGCAGCCTCAGAAGAGCCTCCTCTGAAGCAGAGTATTTCTTCAGGTCAAACACGTCCAGATCTTTTTCTGATGACAGTAAGATGAAGACCAGAGCTGACCACTGAGCAGGAGACAGTTTATCTGTGGAGAGACGTCCTGATCTCAGGGACTGTTGGATCTCCTCCACTAGAGAACGATCATTCAGTTCATTCAGACAGTGGAACAGATTGATGCTTTTCTCTGCAGACAGATCCTCACTGATCTTCTTCTTGATGTACTCGACTGTTTTCTGATTGGTCTGTGAGCCACTTCCTGTGGGTGTCAACAAACCTCGTAGGTGATTCTGATTGGTCTCTAGAGAAAGACCGAGGAGAAAGCGGAGGAACAAGTCCAGGTGTCCATTTGGACTCTTTAAGGCCTGGTCCACGGCACTCTGATATAAAAGTGTTGGGTCAGGTTTTTCTCTTGATACTTCAGACCTGGATGTTGTTTGTTCTTCTGACATCAGATTGACTCCAGAGTTGATGAAGGTCAGATGGACATGAAGAGCAGCCAGAAACTCCTGAACACTCAGATGGATGAAGCAGAACACCTTGTCCTGGTACAGTCCTCTCTCCTCGATGAAGATCTGTGTGAACACTCCTGAGTACACTGAGGCTGCTCTGATATCGATGCCACACTCTGTCAGGTCTGAGTCATAGAAGATCAGGTTTCCTTTCTGCAGCTGCTCAAAAGCCAGTTTTCCCAGAGACTCAATCATCTTCCTGCTCTCTGGACTCCAGTGTGGATCTGTCTCAGCTCCTCCATCATACTTGATGTTCTTCAGTTTGGTCTGAACCAACAGGAAGTGGATGTACATCTCAGTCAGGGTCTTGGGCAGCTCTCCTCCCTCTCTGGTCTTCAGCACATCCTCCAGAACTGTAGCAGTGATCCAGCAGAAGACTGGGATGTGGCACATGATGTGGAGGCTTCTGGATGTCTTGATGTGGGAGATGATTCTGTTGGCCTGCTCCTTATCTCTGAATCTCTTCCTGAAGTACTCCTCCTTCTGTGGGTCAGTGAACCCTCTGACCTCTGTCACCATGTCAACACACTCAGGAGGAATCTGATTGGCTGCTGCAGGTCGTGTGGTTATCCAGAGGTGAGCAGAGGGAAGCAGTTTCCCCCTGATGAGGTTTGTCAGCAGCACATCCACTGAGGTGGACTCTGTGACATCAGTCAGGGTCTGGTTGTTTTTAAAGTCCAGAGGAAGTCGACACTCATCCAGACCGTCAAAGATGAACACAACCTGGAACTCTTCAAACCTGCAGATTCCTGCTTCTTTGGTTTCAGGAAAGAAGTGATGAACAAGTTCCACCAAGCTGAACTTTTTCTCTTTCAGCACATTCAGCTCTCTGAAAGTGAATGGAAATGTGAACTGTATGTCCTGGTTGGCTTTGTCTTCAGCCCAGTCCAGAGTGAACTTCTGTGTTAAGACTGTTTTCCCGATGCCAGCCACTCCCTTTGTCATCACTCTTCTGATTGGTTCATCTCTTCCAGGTGAGGCTTTAAAGATGTCTTCTTGTCTGATGGTTGTTTCTGGTCTGTGTGGTTTCCTGGATGCTGTTTCAATCTGTCTGACCTCGTGTTCATCATTGACCTCTCCAGTCCCTCCCTCTGTGATGTAGAGCTCTGTGTAGATCTGGTTCAGAAGGGTTGGGTTTCCTGCTTTAGTAATCCCCTCAAACACACACTGGAACTTCTCCTTCAGGTTAGATTTCAGTTTACATTGCACTGCACCAAACGTTCCTGAATAAAGAAAGAACTGAAATCACTGAACAGATCCTGATATAGATCACATGACTATCTGAGTTTGGAACTTTAAACCGTTTTGTCCTTTTTCTAAAATACTAAATCTGTTAAAATGTTCTTACTGCTCTGCAGACGGTCAGCCAGCTCCTCCTGCTTCATTCTCCTCAGGAAGTGGAGAGTGATCTTCAAAAAATCCTCTTTACAGCTTCTCCCCTGCTCTTCATCCTCACTCTGACTCTCTAAGCATTCTGGGTAATCTGGACTCAGAACCCTCTGGACTCTCTTCAGCTCGTTCTTCACAAAGGTGATGATGTTCTCCTCCAGCAGCTGGAACAGAAGGAGACACTGGATATTTAATATAAACTGGTAGAACTCAACATGTGATTCATCTGTCAGTCTGAAGGTCAGCTGGTCTAAACAGAACAATAACTGAGCATTAAATTATTGTAATGGTAGTAAATTAAATAACAGTGTGTTGAACAGACCATAAAGATGGAGTCCAGGTCTGTTGGATTCTGCTGGTCTGATTGATCTCTGTGAACCTCTGAGCTCTCCTGTTGAACTCTGTGACACAAGAAAACAATGCGTCATATATTATGAAGCTCTGAACCAAGATACACATTATACACCAATCACTCTTCATGGACACACAGCTGGGTCCAGGAGAGTCTGGTCTCTGTCTCTTCATCCTGATACAAACAAACAGCTGGTTAATGAAAGCTTTTAGAACAAAGATCATTTTTAATCAGATTGTTCCAGTTCAAACTAGCAGATGGATAATCAGTGATCAGGAGGCAGAGCTGAAGTTCTCCACAGCTCTCTCTGTTTCTATTAGAACAGTATCTCACTCAGAATACAGACAACACTGTGTCTGTCCTCAGATTCTTTAGACTGATGGAATCAAAGTTAACAGAAGAAGACTCAAACATAAACACAGCTCAGAAAGATGACACCAGGAACAATAAAGGTTAGAAGTCCAACCTGCATTTTCAGAGAGAAAGAACTCAGGCTAGCTACAGACAGATGTTCATGAAGATACTACAAGTGGCCACCAGGGGGGGCAGAAGGACAACCTGAGAGAGTGATCTGTAGGAACAGGAGACTGGCTGGACCTCTGAAAGAGAACCATGAACAAGCCGAGGCCAGACTGTTTATTGGGAAACAGGAGCAGGTGAGGGACAGACTGTGGACTGAAAACAGATGTTGACCAGGCTGTCGACGTGGAACGAGGCAGGATTGGTGTTTGGTTAAAGGACTTCTTCTGTGTCCCCCACATGAAAATAACTTTACAATTAATATTCTATAACTTAAAAGAATATCATCTTGTTAAGTATGTTTAGTATTAGAAAAGCTTATATTAATAAAATACAGTATATCTAACTTTGACTTAATTAGATATTCTGGTTAACATCGAGCTAGATTGAACCTGAAAGGAGCTACAACAATGGTTTATCATATCTCAGCAGAGGAACAAGATTGTTTTCTTTATTTTGAGGATAAGACCACTTAGAGAACTTCTGGATTCAAGAAAGTTCAAAAAGGACACAAGTTAAAGTTTGTTCATAGAGAGCAGGAATCCTTCCTCTGTCTCTGATGATTATAAAAGTGTTCTTGTCCTGAATACTGGACTCAGTGTAGTTAATGAAGCATGTTATGACTGTGGCTCTTATATTATGAGCTTTCTTATTGAAATGTGTGTCAGTGTAAATTGTTCTACCACCCTGCTGAGGGTTGGTGCTGTTGTCTTTGTCACGTCTCTCTCTCTCTTTGTGCTGCAGGTGAGTAGGATAGAGGGGAAGGTCTGGGCTGTTTAAAGAAGAGAAGGAGGTGTATTCTGAGGGCCTCTGGTGGAGAAGTAGGAGAAACAGGAGGAAAGTACTGGGAGAGGTGAACATGGACTGAAGACAGGAAGTGAGAGTGATGTAAATGTCTGAGGATGAAAGAGTTGTAGAAAAGCAGAACAGAGCTCTTTGTCTGTGCTGCCTCTGACAAAGAGCTGCTAAACTGCCTTTCACTGTTTTTATGGCAATGACATTAAAGATCTATTCTTTTATTTTCTGTTGTAATGATCCGAGGGATAATTAGAAAAAATATGACCTCTGCTCATCAAGCTCCATCTTTGAAATCAGCTGCTACTCTGTAAACTGGATTTCTATTTAAAGAAACACAAACTCAGTGATATGGTTTATCATGATGAGTCTGATCACTGAACTCTTTGACTGGTGAACACTGTGATGTCACTGCTGAAACAATAAACTGATGAGTCCTACAACACATCATGAAGCTCTGAGACAAGATATGAGTCTTTAAACAACAGAGTCAGAACATTAACTTCACTTTCACATCTCACCTTCCATCAGCAGGACGTCCATCTTTAAAGACAATATTTAAACCTTTAGAGTCATCACTCTTCATGGACACACAGCTGGGTCCAGGAGAGTCTGGTCTCTGTCTCTTCATCCTGATACAAACAAACATTATTAGTTACTGTGAGCAGCAGATGAGACAGTGATGATGATGGAGTGAAGTGAGATCCTCATCTCACCTCAGAGCTTCATGTTCCTCACACAGAGAGGTTTTAGAGGGAGGGACCCCCTCCTCTGTGTCCTCACACTGATCCATAGCAGAGCGCCCCCTGCTGGAAGAGCTGCACTCTGTGAAGAACGATTATTAAACAGTTATTACATCTTCACAGTTAAACTGGTCGTCCATGAATGCTCTGACATTTCTCCTCTCCTCCTGCTGTCATGGCGTGCACTGACCCTGTACGAGACCTGACTGGTCCAGCTTTACTGTTAAAGTAATACTGTTTATAAATGATTCTAATGATTATCCACTGGGACTCTGTAACATGAGCGCCCTCTGCTGGTGCCCCTGCAGACTTAAAGGGCCCATATTATGCTTTTTCTGGTTTTATATGCTCTTTAGTGTGCGTCAAAGAGAGAGAGAGAGAGAGAGAGAGAGAGAGAGACAGAGAGAGAGAGACAGAGAGAGAGAGAGAGACAGAGAGAGAGAGACAGAGAGAGAGAGAGAGACAGAGAGAGAGAGAGAGAGAGAGAGAGAGACAGTTAATTATTTTAATTCAGATATATCACTGCTATCAGAGACACAGTCATCACTTTCACTTTCCTCTGTCTGTCCCTGTCCCCTTACTGTCTGTCTGTCCTCTACCTCAGCCTCTTCCACCTGTTCCCTCCATGTAAGTTTACTGTTCCCCCCACCTGCCTCCTCTGCCTGTGTTTCATCTTCCTCCTCTGACACACCCTCCTGCACTTCACTGACCCCACTTGCTTTATTTATCTGTACTTCACTCACACTTTTTCCCCCTTTTCTTCCCCCACCTCACTTTCCACCACATCACCCAAAACCTCTCCTTCACTTCCCTGATTGTTTTCACCCACACCGTGCACATCATTCATAGGGTTAGGGTACCGCGCTCCGCGGTGCCGCTCTCGGCCGCTGCAACCGGCGGAGCAGCGGAAAGCCCCGCCACAGGGCCGGGCGTCACCCCACGGCCAGGCGGAGCCGGATCCCCTTGTCTCGGACAGGCCTTCACGGTGTGTCCCTCCTCACCACAACCAAAACATTTCATAGCCGACGAGGTGGCAAATATCACGTAGTCATAATCATCTACTTTAACATGGAAGCGGAGGTTGAGGTTAAGTATCATAAACAGTTGTCTCCGGTGAGACACCACGTGTTTCAGCAGATCTACATCCAGACAGAATCTTTTTTATGGGGGACACCACCTTCCCATGTCTGGAGAGCTCTCTGCTCAGAAACTCGTCGGTTATGAACGGAGGGACATTGGACAGGATGACTCTGGTGGAAGGCTGTGTCAGTGGAGTCACCTGTACAAACATTTGGTTCACCGTGATGCCCGTCTCAACGACTCGGTTCACCTTCTCCACCTGATCCAGGAAGATGACCACGGCGCTGTTCATCCGAGCGGCCGACCTCACGCTGCTGTGCCCGACCTTCTCCCCCACCGCAAGCCCAATCTCCTCCACGCTGCACGGAAAGCTGCGTGAGGTGGCCGAAGGTGACTCCGTTTACCATGACGTCTGAAGACACCGACCGGAGAGACAAACACAAACACACAAAGTGAAACTACAACCAATAAAGTAGTGTCAGTACTGAAAGATAATCTGACAAGTTAAAAGAGTTTTATTTGTTATTACGTTCAGTAAGAAAACCATCAGTGAATACAATAATCTGTGTTTGACTTCTAACCAACAGACATTTGATGTGAAACCACAGGAGAGAGAGAGCAGCTTTATTCTGGACCTGTTGTGATTATTTAATGTTACTTGTTACTTTAGCATTCATGTTGTGGAGTTTGCAAAGCGGTTTTGTAAATGCATTCTCCTGACCCCTCCCAGCCACCGTAGATTTAAACTTGAAGATGAAGTCGGAGTGTAAAATGTAAAATGTGCTGAAACATCGTCATGTCTCCACCTTCAGCTCAGTCTATTAAATCATTTCATTGTGGGGTTGTCGTCACATGGCGTTGGTGGTATAGTGGTTAGCATAGCTGCCTTCCAAGCAGTTGACCCGGGTTCGATTCCCGGCCAACGCAGACATTTTCCTCAGCACCGTCCTGTTTATACAATAATGATTAAATAAAGGTTTAATAATTTATTATATATGTTTTCTGTAACACAGACGGTGACGGTCCGCTTCATGAGACCCGTTTCTCTCACGGTGCCGTTTAAACCCGCCGGTAAACAGACGGTTTATAAATATATTTATATTATAATGTGTTTCACTCACATTTGTTATAACCGCTACTGTCCACCAGAGGGCGCTACAGACTTACCCTCACCACAGCCATAGACCGGGGTCACGGGCTGTTAAGGACCCATGTTTTCTATGAAATAACGTTAAACTCCGACACGAGGTTTTCAGAATGTTTATCAGAGACATCACAGTGAAGAAAACAGAGGTGACTTTACAAATGCCTGTTCGAAACAAAGACGATGGTGACTCTTCATACTTTTTATCGTAACAGTGCTGTCCAAACTCACACAACACTGTGTGAATACATACTGGTTTAATTTAATATTTACAGTCTATGGTTTAAAATAACAAGTCCCAACACTCGGCGTTGTTTTGAACAGGCATCTGTAAAGTCACCTATGACTCCCTATCCTTATAGTTATTTTAGGAGTGAACTGGGGTCCTCTAACGAACATGTAGCGGAGGGTCACCAGTTCATCCGTCACACCGGAAGTGTTTCGTCGAGACACGGATATGCATCTTTGCGTGTTTGTGTGACTAAAAGGCGCTGATTTGTTCCGTTGTTTCGTTTATTTAAACTGCTGGAGCTTCATCCACATATCACCGGGAAGATAAGCAGCTAGCTGCCGGTGTGTGTTCCGCTAGCTGTTAGCCGGTGTGTGTTCCGTGATGGCGGCGGGAACAACAACGACTCATGTCGGTGACGTAGAAGAAGACGCGTCTCAGCTGCTGTTTCCTAAAGGTCTCTAAACTCTACTGTCTCTAAACTCTACTGTCTCTAAGCTCTACTGTCTCTAAAGGTCTAAACTCTACTGTCTCTAAACTCTACTGTCTCTAAAGGTCTAAACTCTACTGTCTCTAAACTCTACTGTCTCTAAACTCTACTGTCTCTAAAGGTCTAAACTCTACTGTCTCTAAACTCTACTGTCTCTAAACTCTACTGTCTCTAAACTCTACTGTCTCTAAAGGTCTAAACTCTACTGTCTCTAAGCTCTACTGTCTCTAAACTCTACTGTCTCTAAACTCTACTGTCTCTAAAGGTCTAAACTCTACTGTCTCTAAGCTCTACTGTCTCTAAACTCTACTGTCTCTAAACTCTACTGTCTCTAAACTCTACTGTCTCTAAACTCTACTGTCTCTAAGCTCTACTGTCTCTAAAGGTCTAAACTCTACTGTCTCTAAACTCTACTGTCTCTAAACTCTACTGTCTCTAAACTCTACTGTCTCTAAACTCTACTGTCTCTAAACTCTACTGTCTCTAAAGGTCTAAACTCTACTGTCTCTAAGCTCTACTGTCTCTAAACTCTACTGTCTCTAAACTCTACTGTCTCTAAACTCTACTGTCTCTAAGCTCTACTGTCTCTAAACTCTACTGTCTCTAAACTCTACTGTCTCTAAGCTCTACTGTCTCTAAACTCTACTGTCTCTAAGCTCTACTGTCTCTAAACTCTACTGTCTCTAAACTCTACTGTCTCTAAGCTCTACTGTCTCTAAACTCTACTGTCTCTAAACTCTACTGTCTCTAAAGGTCTAAACTCTACTGTCTCTAAGCTCTACTGTCTCTAAACTCTACTGTCTCTAAACTCTACTGTCTCTAAAGGTCTAAACTCTACTGTCTCTAAACTCTACTGTCTCTAAACTCTACTGTCTCTAAAGGTCTAAACTCTACTGTCTCTAAACTCTACTGTCTCTAAACTCTACTGTCTCTAATCTCTACTGTCTCTAAACTCTACTGTCTCTAAACTCTACTGTCTCTAAACTCTACTGTCTCTAAGCTCTACTGTCTCTAAACTCTACTGTCTCTAAACTCTACTGTCTCTAAGCTCTACTGTCTCTAAACTCTACTGTCTCTAAACTCTACTGTCTCTAAACTCTACTGTCTCTAAACTCTACTGTCTCTAAACTCTACTGTCTCTAAGCTCTACTGTCTCTAAACTCTACTGTCTCTAAAGGTCTAAACTCTACTGTCTCTAAGCTCTACTGTCTCTAAACTCTACTGTCTCTAAACTCTACTGTCTCTAAAGGTCTAAACTCTACTGTCTCTAATCTCTACTGTCTCTAAACTCTACTGTCTCTAAACTCTACTGTCTCTAATCTCTACTGTCTCTAAACTCTACTGTCTCTAAACTCTACTGTTTCTAAACTCTACTGTCTCTAATCTCTACTGTCTCTAAACTCTACTGTCTCTAAACTCTACTGTCTCTAATCTCTACTGTCTCTAAACTCTACTGTCTCTAAACTCTACTGTTTCTAAACTCTACTGTCTCTAATCTCTACTGTCTCTAAACTCTACTGTCTCTAAACTCTACTGTCTCTAAAGGTCTAAACTCTACTGTCTCTAAACTCTACTGTCTCTAAGCTCTACTGTCTCTAAACTCTACTGTCTCTAAACTCTACTGTCTCTAAACTCTACTGTCTCTAAAGGTCTAAACTCTACTGTCTCTAAACTCTACTGTCTCTAAACTCTACTGTTTCTAAACTCTACTGTCTCTAAACTCTACTGTCTCTAAAGGTCTCTAATCTCTACTGTCTCTAATCTCTACTGTCTCTAATCTCTACTGTCTCTAAACTCTACTGTCTCTAAACTCTACTGTCTCTAAAGGTCTCTAAACTCTACTGTCTCTAAACTCTACTGTCTCTAAACTCTACTGTCTCTAAAGGTCTAAACTCTACTGTCTCTAAACTCTACTGTCTCTAAACTCTACTGTCTCTAATCTCTACTGTCTCTAAACTCTACTGTCTCTAAAAGTCTCTAAACTCTACTGTCTCTAAACTCTACTGTCTCTAATCTCTACTGTCTCTAAACTCTACTGTCTCTAAACTCTACTGTCTCTAAACTCTACTGTCTCTAAACTCTACTGTCTCTAATCTCTACTGTCTCTAAACTCTACTGTTTCTAAACTCTACTGTCTCTAAACTCTACTGTCTCTAAAGGTCTCTAATCTCTACTGTCTCTAATCTCTACTGTCTCTAATCTCTACTGTCTCTAAACTCTACTGTCTCTAATCTCTACTGTCTCTAAAGGTCTCTAATCTCTACTGTCTCTAAACTCTACTGTCTCTAATCTCTACTGTCTCTAAAGGTCTCTAATCTCTACTGTCTCTAAACTCTACTGTCTCTAAACTCTACTGTCTCTAAACTCTACTGTCTCTAAAGGTCTAAACTCTACTGTCTCTAAACTCTACTGTCTCTAAACTCTACTGTCTCTAAAGGTCTAAACTCTACTGTCTCTAAACTCTACTGTCTCTAAACTCTACTGTCTCTAAACTCTACTGTCTCTAAAGGTCTAAACTCTACTGTCTCTAAACTCTACTGTCTCTAAAAGTCTCTAAACTCTACTGTCTCTAAACTCTACTGTCTCTAATCTCTACTGTCTCTAAACTCTACAGTCTCTAAACTCTACTGTCTCTAATCTCTACTGTCTCTAAACTCTACTGTCTCTAAACTCTACTGTTTCTAAACTCTACTGTCTCTAAAGGTCTCTAATCTCTACTGTCTCTAACCTCTACTGTCTCTAATCTCTACTGTCTCTAAACTCTACTGTCTCTAATCTCTACTGTCTCTAACTTAACTTTATTGATCAGCTGTGACCTGCATGGTTAAAAGTTAAAGGTCACATGACTTGTCTTTGTGTTGCCATGGTAACGAACTGATATCATAAAGAAACTCTGTATTGTGTGTGTTCACAGAGTTTGAGAACGCAGAGACTCTGTTAAACTCTGAGGTTCACATGTTGCTGGAGCACAGGAAGCAGCAGAACGAGAGCGCAGAGGATGAGCAGGAACTTTCCGAGGTCTTCATGAAGACCCTGAACTACACGGCTCGCTTCAGCCGCTTCAAGAACCGCGAGACCATCACGGCTGTACGCAGGTCTGAGCTCACCTGTCACCTGTGTGAGTGCCTGAGTCTGACCTGGAACTGACCTCTGTCTCTCTCTCTCTCTGTCTCTCTCTCTCTCTAGCCTCCTCCTGCAGAAGAAGCTCCATAAGTTTGAGTTAGCCAGTTTAGCTAACCTGTGTCCTGAAGCTGCTGAGGAGGCGAAAGCCCTCATCCCCAGGTCAGTCTGATCCACATCGTCACAGCCTGTTTACTGCTGCATGATGTGCGTGTGATCATGCGTGTGTTCTTGTGTGTGTGTTTGTAGTTTGGAGGGTCGGTTTGAGGATGAGGAGTTGCAGCAGATCCTCGACGACATCCAGACCAAGAGAAGCTTCCAGTACTGAGACCCTGACCTCCATCAGGCCCCGGTCCTCCCTCACACTGTTTGATATTTTTTACTCTCTGACCTCGTCTTTGTGCCGTCACAATAAACTCTGATTTGTTGTTTTTTTTACTCCACGTGTCTCGTCTGGTTAATACTTCTCTCGATTGTTCTGACGTTGATGTGGAGGGTCGTCCAGGTGTGGGTAGGGTTGATGATCAGGACTCAGAGGTCTTTTAAAGGAGAGATGTTTACACATGAACTTTAATTATTACAACATGGCCAGATTAAGTTCCTGCAGAGAGCATGACATAGAGATTAATCCGCTCCTTAAAGTAGTGCCAGCAGCTGCAACACGTTTATGACATCATGATCTGATCAATTTATTAAATACTTCTCAGGCCAAATCCTGATAGATGCAGGTATCATCTTCAGTTTTGTTCAAATGTGTAATATTTCTTCAGTCAGACTTTTATTCTCATGATTTTGGTCCATGTGAATGTAGCTTTTGTCTATCTAAGCTCCGCCCACCCAGTGAGAAGTCGGACAGACGACCTGCAGTGAAACAAACATCGAGGGAGGAACCCTGACTTCAAGTCCTCACTGAGATGGGTCCACTCCCTGTCCGTTTGTCAGATGTTGACGCAGTATGTACCAGCTGAGTCTTTGGGGTCCTCCAGAGCTTCAGGAAGGACTCCGCTGGACGTGCTCGCCATCCTCACCGTGCTCCTGCCGGTCCTGGTCCTCTCGTAGTCCATCAGCTGCCTCCAGAAGCCGGCGTTCGGTCGAACAAACTGTCGCTGCTCTAGGACGAGTTCATGAGCCTGACGGAGGCTGAGACCTTCAAACCTGCAAACACAGAGTCCAAGTCAGGTCATCACTGAACCGGGTACAAACGAGTTATTCTACTCTTTAACTTCTACTTTCATGAACATAGGCAACATTTCTGATATATCTAAGTGTCTTCCGCAAAACGGTGAAAAGCATGGGCGGTTCTAGGCAGGGGCCAACAGGAGCCAGTGCCCCTGTTACACCGAACATGGTCCCCCCTGTGGCCACCCCTCCTAAAGGAAGAGCCCCCTAATAACACATACAGTGTTTGACTCACAAGTAACAATTCTGTTTCTGAAACAAATATAAACCATGGTATTTAATGATGTGCTTTTATTTGGCATAATATATGTATTTATTAAAGCGATCATCTTTGTCCATTTTTCTTCTGGGTTTAATGTTCCCCTCTGACAAAACAACTGGACCCAGTTTGGCCCCCTCAGTAAAAGTGGTCTAGAACCCTCACTGATGGAAAGATATGCCAAAATTCCTTATAAGGGCATCCAGTGGAAAGATGTACAATGAAAACAGAAGAGGCTCTAAAACTGAGCCCTGAGGAACCCCACAGGTGAGGGAAACTGAGCTCACTTTACAACTTCTGTTTTCAGAGGAGGACTTAAAGGATTTAGAGCTTTCCCCTTGATCCAGACCCAATCTTCAAGCCTGGTGATGGTAAGTAGGTTGTGGTTGACCCACAATCTAAAAGTGTTAAAACTGCACAGTCGCCATTGTCTACTGCTAAAAACAAATCATTAAGAACTTTTAAAAGAGCCGTGTTGTGGTTCTTCCTCAAACCAGATTGGAGTGCTTAAAATATTTATTTTTGCTTGAAAATGAATTCAGTTGTTGGTCATCAACTTTTTTGAGGATTAGATAATTAGATAAAATGTTAGGATGTAGGTTAGCAGTGTTACCACGGTGATGTATCGAGGTTAAAGAGACCGGCTTTATTAAAACTGACTGTAGGCTCAACAGACACAGATACCTTATCAAGTAGGCCATGATCAGGGCGGGAGATCGACTCCTGCCCGCTGTGCAGTGGACCAGAGTCGTCCCCGTGTTGTTTTGGTTGATGCGCTCAGACACCAGGTCAAAGTAGTGTCCCAGGGGGGCGTGGGGTCGGTCCTGAACGGGGACATGGAGAACCTGCAGGCCGTCCAGTTGAGGGTAAGACACGCCCTCCAGCCCGGAGGCATTAACCACGAGCGTGACGTTCCTGCTGGAGAGAATGCTGCGGTTCAGGGCTGAGTCCAGACCGCTGAGGAACAGACCAGGACGGATCTGAGAGACCGACATGAGTGACTGCAGGAGGAAAAAACCACAGACACGTCAACCTGAAAGACAGAACTGAGGGCACAACGGTTAGACGGAGTCCACAGTGATGAGCGTTCATCGTGGACTCGATGTGAATGAGTCGGAGTTAAATTCCAAAAACTCCAGTTTTTTTTATTCACATTATTTGTTTTATAAATATTGTAACACACATTCATCCCACATGTCGTCTGTGTGTCTGCTTGTTCCTCCTTTATTTACAGAGAATAAAAACAGCAGCTCAATAGGCCTGTGAGGTCACATGACACAATACCTTTTCTAAGATGCTGAGTGAAGGTGAAGGCAGCATAGACAAGTACCCCTCAAGGGTCGCTCACATCTACCTTTAGGCAAAACCTGACGTGCTGGATGTTTACTGAACTTTAATTTTTTAACAACTTTTGGCTTTAAATAAAGTTTCATAAAATTCACACACACACACACACACACACACACACACACACACACACACACACACACACACACACACACACACACACACACACACACACACACACACACACACACGTCATGGGACAGTGAGTCAGTCAGTTTCTCTTCCGTCATCAGGGCGACAGTCTCAGGTGAGATCAGCTGTTTCTACCTTTACTAACCGGACAGGTGTTTGTTATTCTTTATATACAAGAACTTCAGACACAAGCAGACACAGTGTCCCGGTTCTACGTGTCCCGGTTCTTCGTGTCCCGGTTCTACGTGTCCCGGTTCTTCGTGTCCCGGTTCTTCGTGTCCCGGTTCTACGTGTCCCGGTCCTTCGTGTCCCGGTTCTTCGTGTCCCGGTTCTTCGTGTCCCGGTTCTTCGTGTCCCGGTTCTACGTGTCCCGGTCCTTCGTGTCCCGGTCCTTCGTGTCCCGGTTCTTCGTGTCCCGGTTCTACGTGTCCCGGTTCTTCGTGTCCCGGTTCTTCGTGTCCCGGTTCTACGTGTCCCGGTCCTTCGTGTCCCGGTTCTTCGTGTCCCGGTTCTACGTGTCCCGGTCCTTCGTGTCCCGGTCCTTCGTGTCCCGGTTCCGGAGTTCGGTGCTGAGCTGTTTCAGGCGGAGCACGTTAATAAGAGCTTACTCTCTCACCTGTTTACTCCGGTGTATTCTTGTTTACTCCGGTGTATTCTTGTTTACTCCGGTGTTTTCTTGTTTACTCCGGTGTATTCTTGTTTACTCCGGTGTATTCTTGTTTACTCCGGTGTTTTCTTGTTTACTCCGGTGTATTCTTGTTTACTCCGGTGTATTCTTGTTTACTCCGGTGTATTCTTGTTTACTCCGGTGTTTTCTTGTTTACTCCGGTGTATTCTTGTTTACTCCGGTGTTTTCTTGTTTACTCCGGTGTATTCTTGTTTACTCCGGTGTTTTCTTGTTTACTCCGGTGTATTCTTGTTTACTCCGGTGTATTCTTGTTTACTCCGGGTTAAAAACGCGTCTTAAAATAACAAACAAGCCTGGCGGAACTTCCGGCCGTCATTTTCCAGGTTTTCAAAATAAAACTCGTGGCCGAATTGTATCTTGACCAAGCAGTAACGTCCGGTGTTGAAAAAAATGAAGCCGATGCTGAAGTATAACATCCTGCAGTTCCTGGAGTGTCCACTAGAGGCTGGCTGCAGAAGCACAGGAAGTCACATACACACCCATTCTAAAAAGCCTGTTTTTACAGCAGAGATGAACATGTTTACAGCCTGGTTCAAAAAAACAAAAACGAATAAGAAATGTAAACTTCCTTCAAACAGGTCCGACTGATGAGCACGTCATGAATCACATGGTTTTATTTGCGTTTATAATAATAATCCTGAATAGGAACTCTGTGATCCTGCAGAGACCCCGATTCATAAAATGCAGACCCAGAACACAGAGCGGATCATCCCCAAAGTCCGGTATCATCCGAGCATCCAGACGCCTGCAAACGGAGGACAAACCAGAACCAGGAGCAGTCGGGCTCAGAGGACTAGGCCAGCTCATGAGCACCCCCCTGAGGCCAGCTTGAAGGCAGTCCAGGAGAACCCTCAGGTCGATCCAGAACCTACTGCTCGGAAACCCTCAAAGAAACCAGTCCAGGGAGCAGCCACAGACCCAGCTCAGGTCTCTGACAGAGCCCCTCTCTCACCTGAGCAGGTGCCTGTGGGTGTGGCGGTGAGGCTGGATCGGTGCGTTGTGGAGCAGGTGGAGGTTCTGACCCGCGGACAGAGAACCAACCAGGACTGGTTTTCCTGGAGGAAGAACCGGATCACGGCCTCCATGGCTCACCGCATTAGTAACTGCCACTTCGTCAACGGCAAGAGCAGAACTCCGCCCACCTCCTACCTGGCTGCGATCACAGGTAGGAACTGGTCTCTAGAATTCGTCACTTTGAATCCATCAACCGTCAGAAAGGTGTGAAAACAAACTGCAGTTCCTTGAATGTCCACATGAGGGTCACAGGGTCCTGCAGGGGTCCAACCTCACAGACCTGCATCCATTTTTTTTTAACCCTAAACCCTTTATTCATGATAAGACGTATTCATACATTTGCATAATAAGGGGCGTGGCCGACCTGGCAGACAGGTGAGCCCGTACTTGACTAAATGCACATTACGCTGTGTTGAGGACATAAATCTACAGATTGAGAACAGAAGCTCGTTAGGAAAACGTTCACTGAGAGAATAAATCAGGTGGGAACATTTGATCATAGACTTCTATAGAATCAGAGTGCTCTTTGCCCCCTGCTGGACGCTACACAGAATGCAGGCTTAAAGAACCTCTGCAGCTGCTAGAGTTACTCTCTTTTGAATATGAGAATAAATGAACCCAAAGAGTTGTATTAAAAAGTTGACCTGAAGATGGCGCTAGACGATCAGCTGCGTTTCATCCTGACGATCTGAAACGTCTGAACGTCATTAAATCAGATCAGTGAAATAAGATAGCAGCATGTTGACGGGTTAGTGATTGATTCCTCTGCCTGCAGGTGAGGGGCGGAGCATCCAGACCAGAGCCATGACCTGGGGGGTCCAGATGGAGGCTGAGGTGGTCCGCAGGTACCAGGTCAGTCTGATGAGGTGTTACATTGAAAGTTCTAAACACTGAATGATGAAGATGACGGTGATGATGTCATCCTGCAGAGGCTGAAGAGCGCTGCGTTGGGACGCTCGGTCTCCGTCCTGGACTGCGGGTTGTTCATTGACGACCAGCGAGCGTGGTTGGCTGCAAGTCCTGACGGCATCGTGACGGACAGCCGGACCGGCGAATGGCTGCTCTGCCTGGAGGTGAAATGTCCCTACAAACACAGACATAGACGAGTGGAGGACGCCTGTAGGGACGACCGCGCCTTCTGTCTCGAAATACAAGACGAGGAGGGACGGCAGCCTGGAAGGGTAAAACCATAACGCCACTGTTTTTACAATGTGTCTGTCCTCCCTGAGTCGTCTCCTCCATGTTGTCCTCATGTTGGTGTATCTCTACCGTCCCCTCCTTAATCTCCTGTCCTAGCTGTCCTCTCCCTGTCTCCCTGTCTCCTTGTCCTGGTGGTCCTCTCCCTGTCTCCTAGTCCTCTCCATGTCTCTTTGTCCTGGTGGTCCTCTCCCTGTCTCCTTGTCCTGGTGGTCCCCTCCCTGTCTCCTTGTCCTCTCCATGTCTCCTTGTCCTGGTGGTCCTGTCCATGTCTCTTTGTCCTGGTGGTCCTTCTCCATGTCTCCTTGTCCTGGTGGTCCTTCTCCATGTCTCCTTGTCCTGGTGGTCCTCTCCCTGTGTCTTTGTCCTGGTGGTCCTGTCCATGTCTCTTTGTCCTGGTCCTCTCCCTGTCTCCTAGTCCTGGTGGTCCTCTCCCTGTCTCCTTGTCCTGGTGGTCCCCTCCCTGTCTCCTTGTCCTCTCCATGTCTCCTTGTCCTGGTGGTCCTGTCCATGTCTCTTTGTCCTGGTGGTCCTCTCCCTGTCTCCTTGTCCTGGTGGTCCTTCTCCATGTCTCCTTGTCCTGGTGGTCCTCTCTATGTCTCCTTGTCCTGGTGGTTCTCTCCCTGTGTCTTTGTCCTGGTGGTCCTGTCCATGTCTCTTTGTCCTGGTCCTCTCCCTGTCTCCTAGTCCTGGTGGTCCTCTCCCTGTCTCTTTGTCCTGGTCCTCTCCCTGTCTCCTAGTCCTGGTGGTCCTGTCCATGTCTCTTTGTCCTGGTGGTCCTGTCCATGTCTCTTTGTCCTGGTGGTCCTGTCCATGTCTCCTTGTCCTCTCCATGTCTCCTTGTCCTGGTGGTCCTGTCCATGTCTCTTTGTCCTGGTGGTCCTCTCCCTGTCTCCTTGTCCTGGTGGTCCTTCTCCCTGTCTCCTAGTCCTGGTGGTCCTGTCCATTTCTCCTTGTCCTGGTGGTCCTGTCCATGTCTCTTTGTCCTGGTGGTCCTCTCCCTGTCTCCTTGTCCTGGTGGTCCTTCTCCCTGTCTCCTAGTCCTGGTGGTCCTGTCCATTTCTCCTTGTCCTGGTGGTCCTCTCCATATCTCCTTGTCCTGGTGGTCCTCACTATGTCTCCTTGTCCTGGTGGTTCTCTCCCTGTGTCTTTGTCCTGGTGGTCCTGTCCATGTCTCTTTGTCCTGGTGGTCCTCTCCCTGTCTCCTAGTCCTGGTGGTCCTGTCCATGCCTCCTTGTCCTGGTGGTCCTCTCCCTGTCTCTTTGTCCTGGTCCTCTCCCTGTCTTCTAGTCCTGGTGGTCCTGTCCATGTCTCCTTGTCCTGGTGGTCCTGTCCATGCCTCCTTGTCCTGGTGGTCCTGTCCATGTCTCTGTCCTAGTTCTAACCTGGTTTCTAACGTCCCCTTCTTGTCTTCCAGTCCCCGTTCTACCGTCTGAAAACGTCTCACAGTTACTTCACACAGATCCAGTGTCAGCTGGCAGTGACGGGCCTCCAGCGGGCCGACCTCGTCGTCTTCACCCTGAAGGAGACAGCCATTGTCCCAGTGATGTTTGACCCCGACCTGTGGGAGGAGACCGTGTCCAGACTGGAGGTGTTTTACCGGGATGCCGTCCTGCCTCACCTCAGAGAGAAGACGCAGCAACAACCAGCAGCAGCCTGGTCACCAGAGCTTTAGAGAGTCACGGGTTCAATTCCCCGTCCTGGTCTGTGGTGACCGAAGGACTGCAGAGACACGGCCTCTGTTTGACTCTATGTTACAAAGACAAATGATTTAGGATTATTCAGACGTGTTAACCCTTTAATGCCTGGAGTTTGGACTCAGCAGATCCTCTGTTTCAAACTTTCAAATAAACTTGTTTGTTGTTAAATGTGTTTGTGTCGCGTTTCTGACAAACTTTATGTGCGACATTATTAAACATGACACTGAATGTCCAACGTCACCGAACACATCAACAGTGAGGCAGTAAATGATTTGACTTCTCTTCCTCCTGACTCTACAGGACGCCTACAGCTTCAGCGCCCACTAGTGGTGGACAGCTGCGTTACAGTTTGAAGGAAAAGATTTGACCAACAACCAAAGTGTTAATAATTCACCTCATGAATCCAGCATCAAACACCTTAAAACAAACCTGATTATAGAAATGTCTTCACACTCTCATGGTCTCAAGTCTTTAAGTCAGAGTCCAGTCCAAGACCTGAACCAAAGTCTGAGGGACTTATTCTGATCCCAAATGTTAATGTGTCCTCTGAAAAGTGTTTTTATTTTTTACCTTTATTTAACCAGGAAGTCCCATCAACATTTAAAGTGTTTTTTTTAAATCGACCTGGCCGAGGTAGCAGGTGATTCAGAGAGAAGACTCTTTTCTATGATTGTTAAATATTTTTAATAATTTAAAGGTCACATATTTAAAATCCACTTCTCCATGTTCCTCTAACTCTTAAGATGTGTCTCTAGTCTGTCTCCTTTTCAAACAGTTGAAACATTTCCAGCAGCATTATTTTACTTATTAACTTGCTATAGTTTTTTTTTTTAAGATTTATTTTTTGGGCTTTTTGTGCCTTTAGAGAGAGGACAGTGGATAGAGTCAGAAACCAGAGAGAGAGAGGACAGTGGATAGAGTCAGAAACCAGAGAGAGAGAGGACAGTGGATAGAGTCAGAAACCAGAGAGAGAGAGGACAGTGGATAGAGTCAGAAACCAGAGAGAGAGAGAGGACAGTGGATAGAGTCAGAAACCAGGGAGAGAGAGAGGACAGTGGATAGAGTCTGAAACCAGGGAGAGAGAGAGGACAGTGGATAGAGTCTGAAACCAGGGAGAGAGGACAGTGGATAGAGTCAGAAACCAGAGAGAGAGAGGACAGTGGATAGAGTCTGAAACCAGGGAGAGAGAGAGGACAGTGGATAGAGTCTGAAACCAGGGAGAGAGGACAGTGGATAGAGTCAGAAACCAGAGAGAGAGAGGACAGTGGATAGAGTCAGAAACCAGAGAGAGAGAGGACAGTGGATAGAGTCAGAAACCAGGGAGAGAGGACAGTGGATAGAGTCAGAAACCAGGGAGAGAGGACAGTGGATAGAGTCAGAAACCAGGGAGAGAGGACAGTGGATAGAGTCAGAAACCAGGGAGAGAGGACAGTGGATAGAGTCTGAAACCAGGGAGAGAGGACAGTGGATAGAGTCAGAAACCAGGGAGAGAGGACAGTGGATAGAGTCTGAAACCAGGGAGAGAGGACAGTGGATAGAGTCAGAAACCAGGGAGAGAGGACAGTGGATAGAGTCAGAAACCAGAGAGAGAGAGGACAGTGGATAGAGTCTGAAACCAGAGAGAGAGAGGACAGTGGATAGAGTCAGAAACCAGAGAGAGAGAGGACAGTGGATAGAGTCAGAAACCAGAGAGAGGACAGTGGATAGAGTCTGAAACCAGAGAGAGAGAGGACAGTGGATAGAGTCTGAAACCAGGGAGAGAGGACAGTGGATAGAGTCAGAAACCAGGGAGAGAGGACAGTGGATAGAGTCAGAAACCAGAGAGAGAGAGGACAGTGGATAGAGTCAGAAACCAGAGAGAGAGAGGACAGTGGATAGAGTCAGAAACCAGAGAGAGAGAGAGGACAGTGGATAGAGTCTGAAACCAGAGAGAGAGAGAGGACAGTGGATAGAGTCAGAAACCAGAGAGAGAGAGGACAGTGGATAGAGTCTGAAACCAGAGAGAGAGAGAGAGGACAGTGGATAGAGTCTGAAACCAGAGAGAGAGAGAGGACAGTGGATAGAGTCAGAAACCAGAGAGAGAGAGAGGACAGTGGATAGAGTCTGAAACCAGAGAGAGAGAGGACAGTGGATAGAGTCTGAAACCAGAGAGAGAGAGAGGACAGTGGATAGAGTCAGAAACCAGAGAGAGAGAGAGGACAGTGGATAGAGTCTGAAACCAGAGAGAGAGAGAGGACAGTGGATAGAGTCAGAAACCAGAGAGAGAGAGAGAGGACAGTGGATAGAGTCTGAAACCAGAGAGAGAGAGAGGACAGTGGATAGAGTCAGAAACCAGAGAGAGAGAGAGGACAGTGGATAGAGTCAGAAACCAGAGAGAGAGAGGACAGTGAGAGAGAGAGGACAGTGGATAGAGTCAGAAACCAGAGAGAGAGAGGACAGTGGATAGAGTCAGAAACCAGAGAGAGAGAGGACAGTGAGAGAGAGAGGACAGTGGATAGAGTCAGAAACCAGAGAGAGAGAGGACAGTGGATAGAGTCTGAAACCAGAGAGAGAGAGAGGACAGTGGATAGAGTCAGAAACCAGAGAGAGAGAGAGGACAGTGGATAGAGTCAGAAACCAGAGAGAGAGAGGACAGTGAGAGAGAGAGGACAGTGGATAGAGTCAGAAACCAGAGAGAGAGAGGACAGTGGATAGAGTCAGAAACCAGAGAGAGAGAGGACAGTGGATAGAGTCAGAAACCAGAGAAAGAGAGAGAGGACAGTGGATAGAGTCTGAAACCAGAGAGAGAGAGAGAGGACAGTGGATAGAGTCTGAAACCAGAGAGAGAGAGAGGACAGTGGATAGAGTCTGAAACCAGAGAGAGAGAGAGAGAGGACAGTGGATAGAGTCAGAAACCAGAGAGAGAGAGAGAGAGGACAGTGGATAGAGTCTGAAACCAGAGAGAGAGAGAGGACAGTGGATAGAGTCTGAAACCAGAGAGAGAGAGAGAGAGGACAGTGGATAGAGTCTGAAACCAGAGAGAGAGAGAGAGAGGACAGTGGATAGAGTCAGAAACCAGAGAGAGAGAGGACAGTGGATAGAGTCAGAAACCAGAGAGAGAGAGGACAGTGAGAGAGAGAGGACAGTGGATAGAGTCAGAAACCAGGGAGAGAGAGGACAGTGGATAGAGTCAGAAACCAGAGAGAGAGGACAGTGGATAGAGTCAGAAACCAGAGAGAGAGGACAGTGGATAGAGTCAGAAACCAGAGAGAGAGAGGACAGTGGATAGAGTCAGAAACCAGAGAGAGAGGACAGTGGATAGAGTCAGAAACCAGAGAGAGAGGACAGTGGATAGAGTCAGAAACCAGGGAGAGAGAGGACAGTGGATAGAGTCAGAAACCAGAGAGAGAGAGGACAGTGGATAGAGTCTGAAACCAGAGAGAGAGAGAGAGGACAGTGGATAGAGTCTGAAACCAGAGAGAGAGAGAGGACAGTGGATAGAGTCTGAAACCAGAGAGAGAGAGAGAGAGGACAGTGGATAGAGTCAGAAACCAGAGAGAGAGAGAGAGAGGACAGTGGATAGAGTCTGAAACCAGAGAGAGAGAGAGGACAGTGGATAGAGTCAGAAACCAGAGAGAGAGAGAGGACAGTGGATAGAGTCAGAAACCAGAGAGAGAGAGAGAGGACAGTGGATAGAGTCTGAAACCAGAGAGAGAGGACAGTGGATAGAGTCTGAAACCAGAGAGAGAGAGAGAGAGGACAGTGGATAGAGTCTGAAACCAGAGAGAGAGAGAGAGGACAGTGGATAGAGTCTGAAACCAGAGAGAGAGAGAGGACAGTGGATAGAGTCTGAAACCAGAGAGAGAGAGAGAGAGAGGACAGTGGATAGAGTCTGAAACCAGAGAGAGAGAGGACAGTGGATAGAGTCAGAAACCAGAGAGAGAGAGAGGACAGTGGATAGAGTCTGAAACCAGAGAGAGAGAGAGAGGACAGTGGATAGAGTCAGAAACCAGAGAGAGAGAGGACAGTGGATAGAGTCTGAAACCAGAGAGAGAGATGACAGTGGATAGAGTCAGAAACCAGAGAGAGAGAGAGGACAGTGGATAGAGTCTGAAACCAGAGAGAGAGAGAGGACAGTGGATAGAGTCTGAAACCAGAGAGAGAGAGAGAGAGAGGACAGTGGATAGAGTCTGAAACCAGAGAGAGAGAGGACAGTGGATAGAGTCAGAAACCAGAGAGAGAGAGAGGACAGTGGATAGAGTCAGAAACCAGAGAGAGAGAGAGGACAGTGGATAGAGTCAGAAACCAGAGAGAGAGAGAGGACAGTGGATAGAGTCAGAAACCAGAGAGAGAGAGGACAGTGGATAGAGTCTGAAACCAGAGAGAGAGAGAGGACAGTGGATAGAGTCTGAAACCAGAGAGAGAGAGGACAGTGGATAGAGTCTGAAACCAGAGAGAGAGAGGACAGTGGATAGAGTCAGAAACCAGAGAGAGAGAGAGGACAGTGGATAGAGTCTGAAACCAGAGAGAGAGAGGACAGTGGATAGAGTCTGAAACCAGAGAGAGAGAGGACAGTGGATAGAGTCAGAAACCAGAGAGAGAGAGAGGACAGTGGATAGAGTCAGAAACCAGAGAGAGAGAGAGGACAGTGGATAGAGTCAGAAACCAGAGAGAGAGGACAGTGGATAGAGTCTGAAACCAGAGAGAGAGAGAGAGGACAGTGGATAGAGTCAGAAACCAGAGAGAGAGAGAGAGGACAGTGGATAGAGTCTGAAACCAGAGAGAGAGAGAGGACAGTGGATAGAGTCTGAAACCAGAGAGAGAGAGAGAGAGAGGACAGTGGATAGAGTCAGAAACCAGAGAGAGAGAGAGGACAGTGGATAGAGTCAGAAACCAGAGAGAGAGAGAGGACAGTGGATAGAGTCTGAAACCAGAGAGAGAGAGAGAGGACAGTGGATAGAGTCAGAAACCAGAGAGAGAGAGGACAGTGGATAGAGTCTGAAACCAGAGAGAGAGATGACAGTGGATAGAGTCAGAAACCAGAGAGAGAGAGAGGACAGTGGATAGAGTCTGAAACCAGAGAGAGAGAGAGGACAGTGGATAGAGTCTGAAACCAGAGAGAGAGAGAGAGAGAGGACAGTGGATAGAGTCTGAAACCAGAGAGAGAGAGGACAGTGGATAGAGTCAGAAACCAGAGAGAGAGAGAGGACAGTGGATAGAGTCAGAAACCAGAGAGAGAGAGAGAGGACAGTGGATAGAGTCAGAAACCAGAGAGAGAGAGAGGACAGTGGATAGAGTCAGAAACCAGAGAGAGAGAGAGGACAGTGGATAGAGTCAGAAACCAGAGAGAGAGAGGACAGTGGATAGAGTCAGAAACCAGAGAGAGAGGACAGTGGATAGAGTCTGAAACCAGAGAGAGAGAGAGGACAGTGGATAGAGTCTGAAACCAGAGAGAGAGAGGACAGTGGATAGAGTCTGAAACCAGAGAGAGAGAGGACAGTGGATAGAGTCAGAAACCAGAGAGAGAGAGAGGACAGTGGATAGAGTCAGAAACCAGAGAGAGAGAGAGAGGACAGTGGATAGAGTCAGAAACCAGAGAGAGAGGACAGTGGATAGAGTCTGAAACCAGAGAGAGAGAGAGAGGACAGTGGATAGAGTCTGAAACCAGAGAGAGAGAGAGAGGACAGTGGATAGAGTCAGAAACCAGAGAGAGAGAGAGAGGACAGTGGATAGAGTCTGAAACCAGAGAGGGAGAGGACAGTGGATAGAGTCTGAAACCAGAGAGAGAGAGAGAGGACAGTGGATAGAGTCTGAAACCAGAGAGAGAGAGAGAGGACAGTGGATAGAGTCAGAAACCAGAGAGAGAGAGAGAGGACAGTGGATAGAGTCTGAAACCAGAGAGGGAGAGGACAGTGGATAGAGTCTGAAACCAGGGAGGGAGAGCGGGGAATGACATGTGGAAGGAGGCCATGGGTGGAAGTGAACCTGCTTGAGATGAGAGTCTCAACACATGGGACGCGCGCCCTAACCATTGCGCCACCAGTGTGCCCCATTAACTTGTTATAGTTAATGTTGTAAAGGCTTTTATTGTCTAAAGTGATCTTATTGGTTAGCTTATTGAATTAAAAATTCTACTGGCATGAATGATAAATTGTAAACATATAATAAATCTGAATTAGATTCCACCACACTTGTCAGCATGACATTAAAAAAACAGTTCTGACTTCACTTCTTCTTCACTGCATTATCATTTGTCTCACCTGACATTAAAAAAAATGTTTTTTGGGCTGAAGTAGCACTCAGTTGATGCTAGCGCGACAACATTGATATCATACAAGTTGACAGTTTACAAAGAATCTGTTGATATCAAATGTTACTGTAGCTCGCTACAGACGCTAAATATCGCTCCGAAGTGGACTCTTTTTACTGCCATGTAATATTTTTATAAAATAGGGTCATATGAAATCGTATCTATGAAGGGGATTAATTCAATTTGTGCATAACACACAAATATGATCCAAACGATATTCTTGGCTGAATCTGGTTTAATCTGCAGCCTGCCACATCACTCACTCTTGACTCGACTGACCGCCGTCAGATCAATCCAGTCGAGAGGTGCGGGGCGGACTAAACCATTCTGCACATTCAGAAAGGGGGGGTGGGGGGCCTTTGAGACAGACTCCACATTTTTCCAACAAGTAATTCTGAATGTTTGTTTATTTATTCAGACAATTTTAGTGATCTTATTGTGGTTATAACTAAGAGAAAAAAGCGAAATAAGAAATACATTTTTATTTCAGGCCCATGAAGGGCCCCCCTCCCCACTGGGGCCCTGGGTAGTCAGTCAGTCCCACTTTTCTCCCCACTACGACGCCCCTGTCTCTAAGTCTGCCTTCTCACTCTAAACAATAGGACACAAGACCGAGACACCCAAGCCCTTCCAGAGAGGGGGCGTGGTCAGACACAGCTCATTTACATATTTAAAGGTACAGACACAGAAACAGCCTGTTCTGAGCAGGGCTGAAATAGAGGGGTTTATAGACATGATCAAATACAGGATCAGAGTGGATTTAGAACAAGAAACTACACACACATGTTTTGAGGAGCTCTGAGACTTATTTACACTGAAGAAGAGGAGGATATGTGACCTTTAACTCCTCACTGACTGATGATGTCATCATGAGTCACATGGTTTAAACTCCATCTGAAAGTGGGCTCTGATTGGTCCATGTTTGTGCTTAAGGTGATATTGTTTATTTGGATTATGTGACAGATGAACGAGGCTCTCTGAGCTGAAAGCAGAGCGGTGGTGAAAGAAGAGAACGTGAACACAACGTGATCTGACGGTTTTTATTTTGTCGTTTGGTGGCCGGCTCCTTTAAAAACCTCAAACCTTTGACTCGATGATACAAAAACAAAATCAGGTTTAAAGTGACGATAAACTCTCCACAGTTTGACGTTAAATAAACTCCAAATCGTTCAGGATTTCTCCTCCTCTTCCAGAGTTCACTGGGACCTCACCTGGTGAACACAAACAACCAATCGGCTCGCAGCAGATCATCACACAGCAGGCGAGACAGTTCAGAGAAGAAAGCGTCCTATGCTCTGCTCTGACGGCTGGTTGGCTGCTCCGACAGGTGTCGCTATGGAGGGGGCGGGGTTATGTTAGTCGTTGGTGTGGTCAGTCAGCAGTGGGCGGGGCCTCACAGGTAACCTTCCTTCCTGAACTGCTCCTGGAGGATGTCTCGGTACTCGTCGAAGCCGCCATCGATGCGAGCGACTTTCCCGGCTTCACACACCCACAGCTCCTTACACACCAACCGGATCAGACGCTCGTCGTGAGACACCAGGATGACTCCGCCCTGAAACACATGACATCACTCTGTGAGGAGACGCACCTGAGACACACCTCAGGTTCAAATCATTAGGTGAACATGAAGTGTCATTTTCTGAACGCGCGTTTATGACATTCTGATATTTTATGTGGATTTAATCATTTGGAAGGTTTTAATATTTAAAGGATTAATGAAAACCGTAACCATGGTGACTGACGAGACAACAACCAATACCAGCGAGGAGCCTCTAACCGTAAACATAGAAACACATTTAAATCATTAAACATTCACCCGTCAGGTATTCTTTAGACCCCGCCCACTCTGACATCATCTAACGTTTACCTCGATAGGTAATATCTAGACCCCGCCCACCCTGACATCAGACCCCACCCCCTCTGACATCATTGAGTGTTTACCTCAATAGGCAATATCCAGACCCACCCACCCTGACATCAGACCCCGCCCCCTCTGACATCAGACCCCGCCCCCTCTGACATCAGACCCCACCCCCTCTGACATCAGACCCCGCCCCCTCTGACTTACTTTGAACTTGTTGAGAGCTTTGGCCAGTGCCTCGATGGTCTCCATGTCCAGGTGGTTTGTCGGCTCGTCCAGGATGTAGAAGTTTGGACTGAGGGACAGAGACATGATGTCATCATCATCGTCATGGTAACACAAACAGATTGACTCTGAGCTTTTTTCCTACCATGGCATGGTCATCTGTGCAAAGGCCACCCGGCTCTTCTGCCCCCCCGAGAGACTGGCCACCGGTCTCGTGGAAAGCTCTCCGGTGATGCCGTAACCTCCCAGCTGGTGACGGTACTCCTCCTCTGTCCGACCTGTGACACACACACATCGGCCAATCACATCTCTGGAAATACCAGACTGACAGCAAGCTACACTTTTAATAGTTCCTACTGAGACTGAACAGCTCTTATGATAAAGTGTGAACGGTGACCCCGACGAGGCTTTCAATGAAGCCTTACAGGTTCCCTAACAGGAAGTCAACTGTTCCCTAACAGGAAGTCAACTGTTCCCTAACAGGAAGTCAACTGTTCCCTGAGCAGAGACAGAGGCTCTTCCTGTTTCTCTTTTGTCTGGTGAATTGGTTGATGTTGAAGTAGCTTACCGGGGAACTTGTTAAGCAGCAGTTCCACAGAGCAGACGTTCAGGTCCAGCTGGTCCACATGATGCTGACTGAAGTAACCGATCTTCAAGTTCCTGATGAGAAATGAACAACATGAAAACAAAGTTCAGTTAAATGCTGAGTGAAGTCTTATAGCGGAGTAATGACCTGCTCCCTGACATCGTTCATGTTTCATCATTTACTGTCTCCTATGAATGAAACGCAGATGCTTCCATTTGATCTGGAAACGTTACCATAGCAACCGTTTTTAAACTCTTCTGTGTAAAGAATCCCCCGTAAAAACACAGATCGTAAAAACAGTCCTTTAGTCATCAGACGTTTAGGCAAACTGTGATCCAGGTGTTTCCTGGGTTGTGATTGGTCGGGTGTTCGTCTTACCTGTGAGCTTGTCTGATCCCGTTCACCGGCGTCAGCTCGCCCATCAGCAGTTTGAGGATGGTGGATTTACCAGCTCCGTTTTCTCCGACCTGTCAGTGAACACATCATGACATGATGACCTTAATCTGACAGTCATGCAGTCACTGATTCATTTTGAGGGTCATGATGACACGTACGATGCAGATGCGAGACTCGAGGTCGGCGGACAGGTTGAGTCCAGAGAAGAGCCGCAGGTCAGCAGAGTAATAAAACTCCACCTCGTCGAGCTGGAGGATCGGGGGGGACAACTTCTCAAAGTTATCTGGAAACCTGTGACAAGAAACAGCACGTCAACCAAGCAATCAGTCAATCAATGACTTCATCAACCAATCAGACGAGACGCCATTAAAACAATCAAACAATCAATAGATCAACAAACCAATCACTGTATTTAATCAGCCAACAAGTAAAATCAGCTGCTGTTGACCAAGTCAGCATTTTAACATCAGGTATCAGACTTCAGGAGGGGCTCATGTTCTTTAAAGGTCCTATATTCTTCTTCTTCTGGTTTTATCTGCTCTGTAGTGTGTTTTCTAAGTGTCCTGTGCATGTTTAGTCACATCTATGTGCAGAAACTCAAAGTCTGCGGAAACGCAGCTTCTCCTACGTCCTCCTGTTAGCTGTAGCATTAGCTGCATGTAACGCTCGGTTCTAGCCCCCTCGATAAAAATTAGTCAGTCCTACGTCATTGTCAGTGTGAGATCACTGATCTAAGCCCATTGGCTTGTTGTGGCCCAGCAGCTCATGTTGCCCGTTAACTTCTGTAGCACGCCCACGATATGCTGTAGCCTGCGGTAGCACAGTAGTGCTAACGTGCTAATGTTTATGCTCCCCTCGGACGGAGCCAGTGGCTGCATTCCCAATATGGTAAAAGAGGCGGGACATTTCTGAGATGCGTGCTGAGCAACTGACCAATAACAACAGGCAGACGGCAGACCAATCAGAGCAGACTTGGCCCACGTGGGGTCTAACAGTGTGGGGTCAACAGAGTGTAGCTGATGGACTCAGAGCGGAGAGGGAGCAAGGAGGAGCAGTTCATGAAAACACTTTTTAAAAACTTTATCTATTGTGAACGTACAAAAGTAGGAACATAGATTAAATATACCAACCCCAAAAAGGACAGAATATGGACTCTTTAAGGTGTTCATCTGTCTACGGTGGACTGTTAGGGACATCTCAGGCTCACATGAAAAGCATTGCAGGTCCTGTGATGCTCCATGTGAGAGAAACACAGCTACATAACCTCTACAAACACATCGCTGCAGAGAAGCAACCTGAGGGGAAACATCATGGTACGTGTTCCGCTTTCTGGTTGGTCGATACAGTTTGGACTACAATCTGAGCGAGTCAACATTTTACACATGTCAGAACAGGTGTGACCTCTTACCTTAGAGTGACCTCTGTCTCTTTTTCAAGGGGCTGGAGTTCAGGTCTGCAGGAGAAACGAGACAGTGACTCACACCTGAGACACAACAGGTACACAAAAAAGAAACACACACCTGGGGTCCGTCTCAACAGCTGGATTTAAACTGGGACATTTTCCAGATGTACCAGGTGAGTGTAATAAATGGATTTAAGCTTATAGAGCACTTTTATAGTCTTCTGACTGCTCACAGCGCTTTGACACCACAGGTCACAACTACACATTCACACACTGATGGTAGAGGCTGCTGGGTAATGAGTCCATCAGTATTAACTCATCCATTCATACTCATTCACACACTGATGGTAGAGGCTGCTGGGTAATGAGTCCATCAGTATTAACTCATCCATTCATACTCATTCACACACTGATGGTAGAGGCTGCTGGGTAATGAGTCCATCAGTATTAACTCATCCATTCATACTCATTCACACACTGATGGTAGAGGCTGCTGGGTAATGAGTCCATCAGTATTAACTCATCCATTCATACTCATTCACACACTGATGGTAGAGGCTGCTGGGTAATGAGTCCATCAGTATTAACTCATCCATTCACACACATTCACACACTGATGGTAGAGGCTGCTGGGTAATGAGTCCATCAGTATTAACTCATCCATTCATACTCATTCACACACTGATGGTAGAGGCTGCTGGGTAATGAGTCCATCAGTATTAACTCATCCATTCACACACATTCACACACTGATGGTAGAGGCTGCTGGGTAATGAGTCCATCAGTATTAACTCATCCATTCATACTCATTCACACGCTGATGGTAGAGGCTGCTGGGTAATGAGTCCATCAGTATTAACTCATCCATTCATACTCATTCACACACTGATGGTAGAGGCCGCTACGACTCTACCATCTGCCCCAGTGTACCAGGTGAGTGTGTGGTGTACCAGGTGAGTTTGGGGTGTACCAGGTGAGTGTGTGGTGTACCAGGTGAGTGTGTGGTGTACCAGGTGAGTGTGTGGTGTACCAGGTGAGTGTGCGGTGTACCAGGTGAGTGTGTGGTGTACCAGGTGAGTGTGTGGTGTACCAGGTGAGTGTGTGGTGTACCAGGTGAGTGTGTGGTGTACCAGGTGAGTGTGTGGTGTACCAGGTGAGTGTGCGGTGTACCAGGTGAGTGTGTGGTGTACCAGGTGAGTGTGTGGTGTACCAGGTGAGTGTGTGGTGTACCAGGTGAGTGTGCGGTGTACCAGGTGAGTGTGTGGTGTACCAGGTGAGTTTGGGGTGTACCAGGTGAGTGTGTGGTGTACCAGGTGAGTGTGTGGTGTACCAGGTGAGTGTGTGGTGTACCAGGTGAGTTTGGGGTGTACCAGGTGAGTGTGTGGTGTACCAGGTGAGTGTGTGGTGTACCAGGTGAGTTTGGGGTGTACCAGGTGAGTGTGTGGTGTACCAGGTGAATGTGTGGTGTACCAGGTGAGTTTGGGGTGTACCAGGTGAGTGTGTGGTGTACCAGGTGAGTGTGTGGTGTACCAGGTGAGTTTGGGGTGTACCAGGTGAGTGTGTGGTGTACCAGGTGAGTGTGTGGTGTACCAGGTGAGTTTGGGGTGTACCAGGTGAGTGTGTGGTGTACCAGGTGAATGTGTGGTGTACCAGGTGAGTTTGGGGTGTACCATGTGAGTTTGGGGTGTACCAGGTGAATGTGTGGTGTACCAGGTGAGTTTGGGGTGTACCATGTGAGTTTGGGGTGTACCAGGTGAGTGTGTGGTGTACCATGTGAGTTTGGGGTGTACCAGGTGAGTGACCAGGTTTATGAATACTCACAGCCTCTCCAGCAGTTTGAGTTTGCTCTGCACCTGAGCAGCTCTGTTAGCGTTGTACCGAAATCTGTCGATGAACACCTGAGACACAAACACAGAGTTGTCCAACACAATGCATTATGGGAGAAAAGCTGCATCACCTGTATGTGTCCGTACTGTAGTAATAGTACCTGCATGTGTGTTACCTGCAGTATTAGTTCAGGTACTACTACTGCAGTTAACACACATACAGATCTGTACTGTAGTATCAATACCTGTATGTGTCTGTACTGCAGTATTAGTCCCTGTACTGCAGTATTGGTACCTGTATGTGTCTGTACTGCAGTATTGGTATCTGTATGTGTCTGTACTGCAGTATTGGTACCTGTATGTGTCTGTACTGCAGTATTGGTACCTGTATGTGTCTGTACTGCAGTATTAGTACCTGTATGTGTCTGTACTGCAGTATTAGTACCTGAATGTGTTGTCTGTACAGCAGTATTAGTACCTGTATGTGTCTGTACTGCAGTATTAGTACCTGTATGTGTCTGTACTGCAGTATTAGTACCTGAATGTGTTGTCTGTACTGCAGTATTAGTACCTGAATGTGTTGTCTGTACTGCAGTATTAGTACCTGAATGTGTTGTCTGTACTGCAGTATTAGTACCTGAATGTGTTGTCTGTACTGCAGTATTAGTCCCTGTATGTGTCTGTACTGCAGTATTGATCCCTGTATGTGTCTGTACTGCAGTATTGGTACCTGTATGTGTCTGTACTGCAGTATTAGTACCTGTATGTGTCTGTACTGCAGTATTAGTACCTGTATGTGTCTGTACTGCAGTATTAGTACCTGTATGTGTTGTCTGTACTGCAGTATTAGTACCTGTATGTGTCTGTACTGCAGTATTGGTACCTGTATGTGTCTGTACAGCAGTATTGGTACCTGTATGTGTCTGTACAGCAGTATTGGTACCTGTATGTGTCTGTACAGCAGTATTGGTACCTGTATGTGTCTGTACTGCAGTATTAGTACCTGTATGTGTCTGTACTGCAGTATTAGTACCTGAATGTGTTGTCTGTACTGCAGTATTAGTACCTGTATGTGTCTGTACTGCAGTATTGGTACCTGTATGTGTCTGTACAGCAGTATTGGTACCTGTATGTGTCTGTACAGCAGTATTGGTACCTGTATGTGTCTGTACTGCAGTATTGGTACCTGTATGTGTCTGTACTGCAGTATTGGTACCTGTATGTGTCTGTACAGCAGTATTGGTACCTGTATGTGTCTGTACAGCAGTATTGGTACCTGTATGTGTCTGTACAGCAGTATTGGTACCTGTATGTGTCTGTACAGCAGTATTGGTACCTGTATGTGTCTGTACAGCAGTATTGGTACCTGTATGTGTCTGTACTGCAGTATTGGTACCTGTATGTGTCTGTACTGCAGTATTGGTACCTGTATGTGTCTGTACTGCAGTATTAGTACCTGTATGTGTCTGTACTGCAGTATTAGTACCTGTATGTGTTGTCTGTACTGCAGTATTAGTACCTGTATGTGTCTGTACTGCAGTATTAGTACCTGTATGTGTCTGTACTGCAGTATTAGTACCTGTATGTGTCTGTACTGCAGTATTAGTACCTGTATGTGTTGTCTGTACTGCAGCTGGGCCTCGTACTCTCTCTGCTGGTTCTTCAGTCTGTCTTCTTTGGTTTTAATGAAGTTTTCATAGTCACCACGGTAACTTTCCAGCCTCTGAGAGTGCAGGTGGATGATGTCTGTTACCACAGCATTCAGGAAGTTCCTGTCGTGGGATACGACCAGGATGGTGGACTGCCACGTCTGTGGAGGGACACGTTGTGCGGTAATTGTTAGCTGTTTTTTTCTTTTTTTACGGAATGCTAAGGTGAAAGTGAGTTTCTGTGCAGACCTGCAGGTAGTTTTCTAACCACAGAATGGCTCTGACGTCCAACATGTTGGTCGGCTCTGAAACAGGAAGTAAACATCAGAATGCTACCACTGGTACTACAAATACTCATTCAAATAAACTACAACTAGACTCATATCACTGCTGCTACCCACCACAATACTACTGTAACATTACTGATGCTATATATGATATATGTAGCACAGCTAACCAGAGCACTACCACCTATATAACCAATACTAACCACATACTGCCATACACTGCTGATACTACTACACTTTCTCCTGATGGTAATCACAAGGCTACTTCTGATGTCCTCATAACCTCCTCCTGTAACACCACATACTACTCTTACTACTTAACCTCCTAACACTCGTACTTCCACTCCTCCTCCTACTTTTCCTCCTTCTGTCCTTTTTATACACCTAATAACTTCTGGTGCTCCTTCTGTTTGCCGTCTGCCCCCCCCCCTTCTGTTCTGTGTCCAGAGGAGGATCTGACTCACCGTCCAGCAGCAGCAGGTCCGGCCTGGTATAGACAAAGAACAAAACAGAGAATAAAAACATCTGTTAGTCAGCGGTCTCACACTCTGTGAAACACTGAGCACCATGACTGAGAGGAAACCCTTTTGTTGTTGTGGAAGGTTCCTCACTGTCTGAAACGACCCGGAAGTAGAACTTTAGGATACACTAAAGCATCCAAAAGAAAACATGACCCACCATTCACTTAATTTAAATGATTCACACCTTCCTCGACCCAGTGGAGTTTTTAAATCGAGGTGAAGAGGACCTCAACTTTATGTTTGTGAAGAAAGAGAAACTCACCGAGCGAATAGAGCTCTGGCCAACGCCAACCTCATCCTCCATCCTCCTGA